>NW_020837958.1:31491386-31574550 GCF_003676395.1 Aethalodelphis obliquidens
ACACACACACACACACACACACACACACACACACACACACCCCAATCTGACCAGGCACATCCCTCCATTATTAAACCATTAGGGCCCCATAGCCAACTCAAACTAGCACATACTGGGGGCCCGCTGTAGCTCAGGCATGCTCATCTTTAGGCACTCATTCACTCCCTGCAACCACCCAGGGTGGTTGGATAATGAGCTGTTTTCAATAGCTGGGAAACACGTTCAGAGAAATTAAAGGACTTGCACAAGGTCACACAGCTACTAAACCCTGGTCCACCTGACTCCAGAGCCACCTCTTTCCCTGCCACGTGGAGCTGGGACAGTTTTCCTAGGGAACCCAGGCCCTCGGGTTGGGGGAGGGCTGAAGAGGCCAGCGGGGTTACGCCCACTTCCCTCCAGTCCACGGAGAGGACTGGCTGCTTCCCAGCTCGGAGGAGAGGCTGCGACCGCTCGTAGGTTCGGCTCTCAGGGCAGCCCGGCCAACCCGCCGCCAGCTCCCCGGGGCTGGGCCGGGTGCCCTCCACCCCACCCCCACCCTGCCCGTCTCCGCGGAGTACCCAGCATCCCGCCGACCCGTGCCGGCTTGCAGGGGTTGCCGGCCAGCTGCTGAGCGCATCCACGTGCAGGCTATGCCGGGAAGCCCGCTCTGGGTAGCTCCAGGTGGAGAAAGTCGGGAACACGAACGCGGGAAAACGGAGGAAGCGTTCTGAGAAGGTTCTGGTCTCCTGTGTGGCCCGGGCGCCCGCTGACACTGCCCCAAACTTTCTCCAGTATTGTTCCCATTGCTTCTTCCCGAGATGCTTAGGAACCGGGCAAGTGGGGATGGAAGAGCACCCCACTCGGTGCCCCAAAGCCCCTCTCTTCCTGCTTGACCCTAGAATTGACTTTTGAAGGGGCAGGGGTGAAGGGACACGCGCCCTGTCACTCCCCGCCCGCGGGGCCCCGGTGAGGCCAGGCAGGCTTCTTTCCCTGCCCGACATCCCGGCTCGCGACTGGAGAAGGGCAGCTGCAGCATGGGGAAAAGATGTCTGGGGAGATGACCCGGCTGAAGAGAGGGGCGGTGGGCCCTGGGGATGGCGTAAGTGATCTTCAGGTCTGTGCGGGTCGAGCTGCCTGTCCTGCTTGGGAGGCGCTCACTTGCTTGGACATCCCCTCTCTGCGCTCCCGAAAGCCGGCTCTCAGCTGATGAGCGTAGGAACGGCATCCCTGGGGCACTGAGACTTGGGGTTGCGGGAGCCAAGGTCCCGGCCCCCAGGGAGCAGGCTTCGGGAATCCGGGCTTCCCTTCCGTTTTCATCGGATTCCCTTTCCCTGTCCAAAACTACCTAGAGCTCCCTGTCCACTGGGAGCCTGTCCTAGAAATCCAGGCTCTTCTCCCTCGCCTGGATCCATCGGAGGATAATTTGGAGTTCTTTTCAGGGACCCTTCCGAAAAGCATCTGGCTCCTCTCCCCTCCTCCTCGTGCCCTGGGACCAGCTAAGGTAGAAACCGAAGTCCCTTCTCCTGTAGGGATCTGTCCGGGGAAGCTGGAGTGACCATCCCACTGGGGACCGGTCAGCGAGAAGCTGGTTTCCTTTCTTTCAGGGATGGGAGTGGGGAAAGCCGGAGTCACCACCTTGCCTGGGACCCGACTAAGAGAAGCCAGGGTCCGCTCCACTCCAGAGACGGATCTGGAGAAAGGCGAGTCTCCACTTCTCTCCTGGAGCCGGCGGGGGAAGAAGCCAGGTTCCCTCCCAGCCAGGCCAGAGTGACGCGTTGCTCCGCTACAGCCCATGCCCGGGAATCGCGCGTCAGACGTGGGGGCTGCATCTCCTGGCTGTGGCCCGCGACGGCCCCGGACACTGGCTCGGGTCTAAAAGGGCTGAGGGCATCCAGGACAGAAGGGCCCTTACCGGGCTGCGCCCGCACTGTGCGCCTGAGAACCGTGCGCCCTCCTCCCGCACCGCGCGGTCGGCGCCCTCCGGGGGCCGGGTCCCGCGCCCTCAACGCCACGCAGGGCCACTTACCGCGGTAGCTGGTTCCTGGCTTGTAGAAGTCAGGGTCGCCCTCCACACGGAGGCTGAACTCGGTGTAGCCCTCGCGCCGCGTGCCCTGGACGCGCAGGATGCGGCTGCAGTAGCCCTCCGACTTGGGCACTTTGTCCAGGGTCTCGTCGGAGAAGGCCAGCGCCGCGGCCAGAGGCAGCGCCAGGGCCAGCAGCGCTGGACTCCGGCTCAGTCTCAGGGACGCCGCGGATAGCCTCATCCTCGCGGGCCCCCAACTTTGTGCCTCGCCGCCGGCTCGCCACGCGACTCCTGCTCGAAGTGGTCCCCGTGGAAGCGCGACCTGCCAGAGCCCGGGCGGGGAGCGGAGCTCGGAGCCGGCGCTGGCGACCAGGAGACCTTGCCGCCTCGGCTTGGCGGCTGCCGAGCTGCGCTGCGCTGAGCTGAGCCGAGCAAGCCGAGCAGCGCGAGGAAGGGAGGGCGGAGGAGGAGGAGGAGGAGGAGGAGGAGGAGGAGGAAGAGGGAGGGCTGATTTTGCCCAGATCCCCGAGCGCAGCGCTGTTTTGTTTCCGCGCTGGCGATTAGCGGCGGGGCCGTGTTTATTTTGCGACGCTGGATTCCCAGGGTCTGGCGAGGAAATCATAGGGTACAGAGACACTGCGGACTCTGTCCCACCACCAAGGAGGCTGCTGCCCCAACCCCCTGGACCCTGTGGAGGAGGGTGCTCCAAGGAGGGAAAGACTGAGAACTTTTGCTGCACACCTACTCTGTGTCTGGCAATATTCTGGGCGGTTTACTTACTATATCTGCTCACATTTTCCACTCTCGCTTCACACAATAAACGTGACATTACTTTCACTCATTTTATAGATGAGCAAACTGAGGCTTTCGGCCAGTTAAGGCAGGGTCAGATGCCATGGCTATCTGACTCTATTGCCCTTCTCTGACCTGGAACAGGTCAGACTGGAGGACGGAAAGGAACAGAATGATTCATCCATTGGGCCCAGTAGGCACAGTGCTATGGCCTGTAATACCTTCGGAGATTCCTGAGAATGTTTTCTTTAAAATCATAAGAAAAAAAAAAAACTTTAGGTCCAATAAAATATTTCATTATATAATATTTATTAATATATTTGTCTTTATACCTACAGAGTCATAAAATATAATGTTTACTGTTGTTTTATGAAGGGAGGAGCCCACGAAGACAAAAGTGCCTAAAGCCCATGGGAGTCCTCATAGAGCCCTGGAAAGGGGTTTTGAAAGTTTCAGAGAAAAGCCTGTGTTTTCTTGGCTTAGATTTTAGTTCAGGTTCCCAGTCCCCAGTGACAGATGTTTGGAGAGGAGACGAACCTAAGGGCTCACTGGGCAGAGCCTCAGGCTCAACCCCAAAGCCGGACAGGAGAAGGCCAGGTGCAGGAATCTCTCCCACTGTTCCCCTGGGCACCGATTCCAATCAAACATTAGTCCTGTCCGCTCACCCACTGTGAGACTTGAGCAGGTTATTTAAGCTCTCCAAGCTTCAGTTTCATGCTCAGAAAGGGTGCATGTGTGCCTCTGGGCTAATACACCCTTCCTCTAGAGGATGCTAGAGTTAAATGAAATGACCCATGTAAAATACTGGGCCTGGTCTCCAGTGTCGCCCCACACCCACCCCCAAGCTCAACGGGTGGGTCGGGCTGGCCCTGGGTAGCACAGTAACGGAGACCAAGCCCACTTTGGGGATGCCTTAATGCCTCTGCCTCCCCTCAGTGTGCACAAGCATCCCAAGTGCTCTCAGAAGCTTCGGTTACTGCACCCCCTCCTTCCCCTGGACTGTCAACACGCTTCAAGAGCCTGCATTTAAAAAGCAATCTCCTTTGCTTTCCTTTGATGTCACGAACAAACAGCCCAGAGGAGCCATCTGCATAGGAGGCCTCCATTCCTCCTCGCCTGCCCTCAGTCCTTGTGCTGGGACTCTCACTGCCACTATTAACTGGGCGCCTTCTCTCAGAGGTCCTCTGACAGTGCCCCTTTGCAGAAGGCAATTATGCTCTTTTCTTGGCCTGACCCTCCTCGACGGTCAGCAGCACCTGCTCCAGCTACCAGCCTTCCTTTATGGAGGTGACATTCAGAGAGATTCACCTGTGTTCTGAGTGAATTATCTCCAGTATGACCGGACTGGCTCACGGCTCACATAGACTCCATGGTGCACAGTCCCATGCATCCAGCAAGCTTTCCTTGAGTATAGATTTGGGGCCAAGTCTGTGCTGAATAGTGGGTACAAGAGGGAACAAACATTCATTCATTCATGTCCAATGCCCTCCATGTGCTCAGCACTGGGACGCTGGACAAATAAACTACTTGCCTTAGTGGATCTTACAATCTGGGGCAGAGGCAAATGTTAAATACATAGTTACACGAATCTTTTCCAATCATAGCGGTGATATATATACTACAAACTAAGCTGTTCATGAGAGTGTACCCGATCTTATCTCAGAGGACAGGAAACTAGAGATAAATAAAATGTGGCTCCTGTCTTCACGGAGCTTATTTTACATCCAATAGCTCAATTATGTGTCTTGAAAGTCTTTTCATCTAAATCAGCGTATTCAAATCTAACAGGGAGGTGGGCAGAACACAGCAGGGAGGGACAGAATAGTTAATTCCTCATTCAACATGACAGGAAAACCATGTGATGTAGGAGGCCCCCTCCTCTCTGCTATTTTCCAGATAAGGAACCTATAAAATTTACCTGTCTGGGTGCCACAGCTAGTAAGGGGAGAAAGAACCAGGATTCAAAACAGTCCACCAACACTAAAATAGGGTTCTTCCCTCTACGCAGTGGTGACCCCACCATCTGGGCCATGACAGCCCATGGATCTGTAATCCCACTACCGGAGTTAAACTTCCCTAACCCAGCTCTACTGTCACATCAGAATGCTGCTTTCTCTCCACACATCCAATCCGTCACGAAATCACTAGCTTCCAACTCCTTGAATCTGTTCACTTCTCCCCAACTCCTCTGCCACCACATCAGTCTGAGTTGTCATCATCTCTCAGCCTCCTAGTTGGGCTGCCCACATCTACTCTTACTCTCCCTCCAATCTATCTTCTGAGCTGAAGACTGAGTGATCCTTTTTAAAATGCAGACTTGAATGTCAATCCCGAGGTTAAAATCCTTTTTCAGTGGCTTTTCAGAGCTCTCAGAACAAAGAATCTTTAACATGGCCTCTGAGGTCCTGTTTGACCCGCCTCTGAAGACCATGTACCCCTTTTCTCATGGGCTCCGGCCACCACGGCTTTTCCATTTTATGAACTTTTGCCTGTGCGGTTCTCTCTGCCTGGAATCCAGTGCTTTCGTCTCTGCCAACCCCCACCCTCTCCCAGCCAACTCCTATGCACCCTTCAGATCTCAGTGCAAAACTGCTTCCCCAGAGAAGTCCTTCCTGATTTCCAAGAATAGGTCCTGCCTCTCTTTATATGCTCTCCTGGAACTTGATATCTTTCTCTTAATATTCTCAAGATTTATAATTACCTATTCACTTTTATGTCTGATTTTTACATTTTGTATTTGTTCAGTGTCTGTCTCCATCACTAGATTCCAAGCTCCATAAGGGGAGGGACTGTCTCTGGGGATCACCACTGTATCCTCCATGCATATCATGGTGCCTGGCTCCATAAGTATCTGTTCTATGAATAAAACGTCTTTAACAGCCAGGACCCTCTGATGCAGCCCAAGTTCTTCAAGTGACCTTCAAGGCCCTCTATGATCCGGTCATAGATCCCAGACTGAGCTCCCAGTGCTTCCCAGCTGGGTTCCCTGTGTCCCGCACTTTCATACTTGACTTGGCACCTTTGCTTATAGCTTTCCCATCACCTAGAATGTCCTCCCTCCTTCTGTCCATTTAAATTCTCTTCTCCTCCGTGGGATGAGATCTTGCAGTCTCTCCTCTGGACTTCAGTAGAACTTGTGAGAAGAAAGTTTCTTATTTTGACTATTGTGTTTGGTGGACTGTCATGAACTGTCTTGTATGTCTGTGTCTCATCTCCTTAGTAATGAATCCAGCTTACTTTGTTTAACTTCCCGTTCAGATGTTTTGTTTTGTTGTAAAATACACCGGACTTCAAGAAATCTCTTTCCAGTTTTGTAGCCTAAGGCAGAGCTAATGTTAGTTGCTAGGGTGTTGCTAGGGAAAGTCATTTAGCCAGGGCAGATAATTAACTTTATCAGTGTGTGTGGGTAGGTCACAGAAGAGAAGACCTGGGGGCTCCACTTCTCTTAAGAAAAAAAAAAATTCCTTTGATTGGTAAGAGGTGAGATCAGCCTCTTTTTTTTTTTTTTTTTTTTTTTTTTGGTGGTTGTTTTTGTTGTTGTTCTTTTGAGAAGGGAAAAAGAAGTTTCTAGATTATTGTTTTTGAGTATGGTCATTGAAACACAAGCATCAGATGTTTGCCTCAAATGCAAATTCCAAAACCCCATCCAAGACCTATTGAATCTGCACTTTGAACAAATTCAAACTACAGTTTAGGGAACCGCAGCTTATAATTCAGACTTGAGGTGCAAGGCTTCCGTCTGGCGAAATTTCCCACTTTTTGGCTGTGAAGCTGAGAGGTCTTGGGAGCTCACAGGTTCTGTCTAAAGTGTTATGTACAAAATTGGGAACAGTAATACCCATCCTGCCTACCTCCTGGGGGTCGGAGAAATAAACAAGTAATTGAGATAACAATTTGTAAACTTCAGTGATTCACCAAAAAAAAAAAAACTAGTGAGCATTGTTACTCTTATTTTATTAATTTAGAACAAGAATCCAGAAATGTTATGTCTTTGTTTCCATAACTCAGAGTTGTACTCGAAAGTTTTATGGGAAGGGGTTTTTAGAAAAAGAAAGCAGATGGACAATGAATGAAGTCGAACTGCACTGAACCATCTATCTGTGATCTGCCTGGAAGCTGTCCACCAGGGACCCAGTAAGCCCTGAGACTAAGTTATGGAAGGTACAATTGTACAATAAAAGTACAATTTTTAAGAATTCTAAAAGCAAAAGACATTAATTAAGTGAAGAGATATTATCCAGCACCTGTTATATTCTAGGCATTGGCCAAATCATATATAATCACACTACCTTTGGAATTCTGAAGCTGATTGGGTCCATCCTACAACTCCACCCAAGGTATGAGTTCCTCCATTCACCTCATCTCTCCAGTCCTTTGGTCTCCATTCAGTTTTACCCTTCCCTCTACTCTCTGGAGCATTTCTCTACCTATTTTACACTGCCTCACCCAGATCAGCATCCTAGAATAGCCTTCAAAAGTCCCTCTTACCTGAAAGCTCACGGCACCCAATTTACACTCCTTCATCCTCCCTCATCCTACTTCCTTCATCTATAACCTCACGTCACTCCCTGCAGCCACAAAGAACTCTGCAAGTGGCTCACTGGCTTCCTGCCCATCCTAACTCATGCTGCAGTCTTGGGAGACTAGAGAGTCTGTACTGATACTCAGCCATCCCTCTAACCTCCTCTATTCCAGAGAGCTTGGGTCCTTCCATATCAGCAGCCCTCCCCTGCAGAAACCATCCTCAGCTTTGGAAATACTGGCTCCCAATGGTCCTCTCTCATTCCACTCCCAGCTGTCCCACTGCCTCACCCCTTGCATTGACCCCTGTGTCATTGAGACCTGCAATTGCTTAGTCAGTTCGGATTTTCCCAGCCCATCTTGTCAGTTCCTTCCCCACCCAGTTTGGACACTATGCTTAACCATTTGAACCATATCCTCACGAACACTCTTCATTAGGTCGCCTCTTTTATTTTGCTACCTCCTCTCTAACTAACCCCCAACCCTAGATCAACTAAGCAGAACAATGGAACTATCCCGACTTCTGATTTCTGCTGCAGAAAACCTGGTAACTGCCAACTGCATTACTACAAACTCATGAATTCTACTTTTTTGTATTTTTGTATTTTTTATTTTTTGCGGTATTTGGGCCTCTCACCGCTGTGGCCTCTCCTGTTGCGGAGCACAGGCTCCGGAGGCGCAGGCTCAGCGGCCATGGCTCACGGGCCCAGCCGCTCCACAGCATGTGGGGTCTTCCCGGACCAGGGCCCGAACCCGTGTCCCCTGCATCGGCAGGCGGACTCTCAAACACTGCGCCACCAGAGAAGCCCTCTCCTGCTCTTATGTAGTCCAGTTTCCCTTCCTGTCCGCGTCCTCAGCCTGCAGACCTGGGGAGTCTCCCCCATCCTGGGATGGGAGCAGGAGTGGGGGACTGGGGTTGAGGTGGCACTGGGCATGACACTGGACCTTTCCCCTCCCTCCTCGCCCTCTCCAGCTGTTCTCTCACTATGCTTCAGAGGCAGACTTTTCAAAGAGTTGTTCTCCCTTGTTGTCTTTGCCCCCTCAGTTTCCGTTCGTTTTTCCTTGCAGTAAACTTTGGGAACAGTTCACGAGTCTTTATTGAAACTGCTCCAACAGAGGTCACCTAAGACCTCTTAATCGTCATAGCCACTGTGTGAACTGAAATAGACAAAAGCCATCCGTAAGGTCCCTGTCGTTGCACAGCTGAAAGGAAGCTCACCACTGGAAGAAGTGAAGGAGAATTGAGCAGTGGGAGCATCTTCTAAGATGTAGACCTGGTCCCAGACTGGAGATGTCTCAGTCTCCCTGCTTTGGGTTTGTAGATTAGAGAGAGCATCGTGTCTGAATGCCATACAGCCTATGCCAGGTACAGATATGGACAGCTCCCAAGAACAAGCTCTTGCAAATCCAGCCATGTCCAGAATGTGGACACAGCCCACATTTCCCCTGTGGTTTGCTTGCTATTAATCTAGCAACCCCGAACAAACGCAGCCACCTTTTTGAAATTCTGGAACTTCACCACATGACCATGGCACACTACTGCCACCCAGTGACAGTAAACTGAACACGCAGTAATATTCAGTAAGGCACTCTCCAGGCACTCTTAAGGTCACCTCCTTGGGCCTATTATAGACTAGATTGTTTGTTCTTTGAAAAAGAGTCACTGAGTTTTCCACTGTGTTTAGAATACAGTGTCTGAAGGAAATATGTATTTAATGAATTTCTGTGATATTCAATCCTTTCATTCAACAAACATTTATTGATAAACTGGGAGGCAAGTTTTACAGAGACAAGACATAATTCCTGCCTTCAAAAAGCTGCAGAGAGAGATAAAGCAGATATTTGTAAGTTGAAAAATCAGATAGTATTAATGAAAGCACAGAGCAGAGTGACTAATTCTGCTTGGGTGAGGGCCCAGGAAAAGGTAACATTTGAAAAGGCACTCAACACCTTCTTGAAAGACAGATAAGAACTTGCCAATTGGAAAAGGGGAATAGGTATTCTAGCGGGGGAATAGCTAGTACAAAGGCAGAGAGGTGTGAAAAGGCAGGATGTGTCCTTGAGGTGATAGAATGACCTTTTCAGTGGCACCATATAAAGATGAACTGTCAGTGATGAGTCTGGGGGCACGGATATATGCTAAAAGGCTTTAACAGCAGTCCAGAGGAGGGCCATGCACTAAAGGCTCAAGAGGAAGGAATGACCTGGAGTGTTGTTGAGGAAGTAGGGTGAATAGGGCTCCATGCACGGGGATGTGCAGGAGGGGAGAAGGGAGTCAACGATGACTTTGAGCGCTCTCACATGAGCCGTGGGGGTGAGGGGTATCACTGGTGGTATAACTTCCTGAGATAATGAACTCAAGAAGAGAAGCCATGGGCGATGGTGTGAGATGATATACATTCAATTGTGGGTATGTTTCCATGTGCTGCAAATAAAAAAAGGCCTTCTTTGCCTTCCAGTTATGTGTGGCCCAAGTTTTGCACCTCTCCCAATCTGGAAAATATAATTGCTGAAGTGTCAGTTGCATCCAACTGTTATTTCATATACACAACCCAAAGAGCTAGGACCTGTTAAAAAAAAAAAAAAAAAAAGTCCCCAGAACATAATTCAGCTCCCAAATTATTTCTCTTAGAAAATTGGAACCAAGTCTGTTGGTCTGAGCATTAAGAGGGAGTAAGAATAAAATACATTTTATTCATTTATCAGATTGTGGCGACACTGACAATTCTGAGGCCTTTATTGAGTCCCTAAAGGACAGGAGGGCACACCTCTTACCTCTAAAGGGCCGTAATAATCACAGCAGACAGTCGTAACATGATTACTATGAGCCAGGGAGTGGTGATCTAAATGCTTCACATGTATAGACTCATGTAATCCTCATAGCAACCTGGATAATTTTATTACTCCCATTTTGCAGATGAGTAAACTGAGGCACAGAGAGATTAGGCGACTAGCTTGCCCAAGGTCACAATCTATTTGAGAGCCCATGAAGATCTACAAGAGACATTTCAGGGCCAATTAAGAACCAAGACAAATGGTCTCTGTGTTCCTTGCCCAGTGGGAGAAATTCCCACAGGCTTGAGGGGTCCAAAAGTTTCAGGGAAACAGTGAGACCTGATGGAGGGGTCAGATTTGTAGAGATGAGGGAGAAAGGCACCCTGAGTAGCACTGACTGTAAGAGCATGGAACAGTGGCGGAGTAATGAGGGGGCTACCTCGTCTGGAGCAGAAGGTTTGTGGCAGGGAATCACGGGGGAAGCTGCTGTGACAAGAGCAGAATTGTGATGAGCCTGCAGTATCGGAGTTTCTCCTGAGAAGTTTCAAATGTGAAGTGAGTTTTCGTTGTCAGCCCAGTGCATTTAATACAGTGGTACAAGAGCCAGAATACAGAGTGCGTTCATTCCTCAAGCTCCATTAACTCGTTAAACGTACATTTCACTTTCGTCTCTGTTCCTTCATTCCTCTTAATAAGTCCTGGCATCTGGGATGCTGACCTTTTAGAAAGATTCTTGTGCTGACTGTCAGTCCCCTTCCCCATCCGTAAAAGCCCAGCTCAAATGGTATCTCCAAGAAGCCTTCACCAACACCCCAGGAAGGGTTCTCTCTCCTGTGTGCCTCAGGTTCCATGTGCATAACCCCTGTAGCACTTATCACATGGAATCATCACTAATGTATACATCTTGTTATCTCTCACAAGACCCCAGGGTCCTTAAAAGGCAGAATTGTTTGCTTTGTATCCCTAGTACCTTGCCCAGTGCCTGGCACATAGTAGACACTCAGTAAGTATCTGTTGAATGAATTAAAAAATGGATGAAGGAATGGATGAGTGACCACCACCATACTGGAAGGAATCTATAGGATTATCTTGTTCAAACATTTCTCTTTTGTGAACTCTATAAAACAAAGTATCTCCCGGGCACCTTAGTTGATATTACAGTAGCCCATTTATTTTTTGCCTTCATAACACTCATCACAACCTGTAATTATCTGATGTACTTGTTGATTCTCTTAGCACAGTGTAAATTTCATGAGCGCAGGCACCATCTCTGTCCTGCCCACGATTGCATCTACAGCTCTTCCACAGAGCGTGACTCATAGTAAATGCTCTACAGATATTTGTTGAGTAACAGAATGAATGTCACATCTCCAGTTAACTGTTCAAATTCTTTTTGGATCTCTCAAGTGAAGAAAAAGCCTTTCCCATTCTTTTATGCAACTCTATCAGGAAAATTTTCTTTTTATTGAAATAAGAACTACTTCCCTACGATCCTTCTAGAACAAGTCTAAGTCTCTTACAAGAAGCAGACCATGGTTGAGTTTTAAATATGTCCACACATTTTTTGATATTTTTCTTCAGGAGGGAGAGTTTAATTTCCCTCCCTTTGAGGGTGAGCCAGACCCAGTGACCCGCTTCTAATGACTATAATAATACGGAAGTTATGGTATGTGGTTTCAGAAATGAGGTCATGAAAGGCACTGTGACTTTGTCCTTGCTCTCTTAATAGCTCATTCTGGAGGATGTTAACTGCCATGTCATGAGGACACTCGTGCAAGCCTATGGAGAGACCTACATAACAGGAACTGAAACCTCCTGCCCTGTGAGTTAGCTGTCTTGGAAGTGAAATTCTCCAGCCCCAGTCAAGCCTTTAGATGACTGCAGCCCCTACTGATATTCTGCCTGCTACCTCACAAGAGACCCCAAGATAGAGCTACCCAGTTAAGCAACTTGTGAATTTCCAGCCTACAGAAACCGTAAGATAATAAATGTTGTTTTAAGACACTGAGTTTTGGTACAATTTGTTACACATCAACTGATAACTAATACATAGCTTTTAAAGTATTTTCTGAGAACTACAATGTTGTACTCTTTTCTTCTCTTTTCCAGGTTAGACATAGTTTCTGAACCCCTCATCCTCCTATTCTCTCCCCCGAGGGCACATTACAGCTTGTCACAAACCATGAGAAAGGCTAGCACCCAAACTGAAAACAGGATTTAAGGTATCGCTGTGTTGCCCAAGAAGAATCTATATTCTCCCCATCTAAACGTGGCCACATCATGCTATCAATTTACATTGACTTTTCCCCTCATTAGGAAAATTTTCAAACATACAAAAAAGTTGAAAGAACTTTACAATTAACACCCATATATCCACTACTAGATTCCACAATGAACATTTTACTACACTTGCTTTATCACAAATCCATCTATCACTCTACCATTCCATTAGTGTTTCTTATTTGTTTGGTGCATTTCCAAGTAAGTTGAAGACATCCACATAGGTCTTTCAGCCAACCCAAATCTCCAAATCCTTTCTTACTTGCTCCCTCCCCCAACCTGCTTCATTCCCTATCTTGTGCTTGGACCTGAAATACAGTTCTTGTTTACATTTACTGGTGTGGAAAAGCAGAATGGCATAGGGAAAACAGAAGAGGTTTTGAAGGTAAATATGCCTGGGTAAGACTCTAGTTCTTTCACTTCCAGCTGTGTGATATTAGGCAAGTGACTCAACTTCTTGAACACTTGGTTCTTTTCATTTGTAAAATAAGGATGATAAGAAGACCTACATTGCAGGGCTTCCGTGGTGGCGCAGTGGTTGAGAGTCCGCCTGCCGATGCTGGGGAGACGGGTTCGTGCCCCGGTCCGGGAGGATCCCACATGCCACAGAGCGGCTGGGCCGGCGAGCCACAGCCATAGCCGCTAAGCCTGCGCGTCCGGGGCCTGTGCTCCGCGACGGGAGAGGCCAAAACAGTGAGAGGCCCGCGTACCGCAAAAAAAAAAAAAAAAAAGACCTACATTGCAGAGCTACTCAGAGGACAAGAGGTTACCTATGAAAAGCCTTTAGTGTATTATCTGGCATGATGTATTAGATGTTTAATAAATGATAGCTAATATTATTTAGTCCACAATTCCTGCCCATATGCATAATTTTGGATCCTTACTCTGTCACACAGATTTACATCCTCAAGTCAGTAGGCTCTATATAGGTCTGCTAGAAAATCCTCATCCCAGAAATTGATGTGGAGCACGACTGGGACAAAGATTGAATCTTTTTTTTTTTTTTAAACATCTTTATTGGAGTATAATTGCTTTACATTGTTGTGTTAGTTTCTGCTGTATAACAAAGTGAATCAGCTATGCGTATACTTACATCCCCATATCCCCTCCCTCTTGAGTCTCCCTCCCTGCCCCCAATCCCACCCCTCTAGGTGGTCACAAAGCCCGGAGCTGATCTCCCTGTGCTATGCGGCTGCTTCCCACTAGCTATCTATTTTACATTTAGTAGTGTATATATGTCGGTGCCACTCTAGAGAATGGACTTAAGGACACAGGGAGGGGGAAGAGTAAGCTGGGATGAAGATTGAATCTTCTACCAGTAATAAATATTGTTATTGTTAATGTCTGATATTAATTAGAATAATACAATATAGTACTAATAGCTATTGCTTAGAGAGCTGACGTGAACTATTCATTAGCAGTCTTTTGAGTCTTTTTTTTTTTACTTAAATAATTTTTTATTGTGGTAAAATACACATAACATAAAATTCACCATCCTAGCCATTTTTACGTGTGCAGTCCATAGTATTAAATACATTCACACTGTTGTGCAGCCACCACCACCATCCCTCACCATAACTCTTTTCATCTTGTAAATCTGAAACTCTGTACCCATTAAACAAGAATTTCCCATTCTCCCCTCCCCCCAGCCCCTGGCAACCACCATTCTGCTTTCTGTCTCTACGGTTTTGACCACTCTGAGCACCTCATGTAAGTGGAATCATACACTATTTGTCTTTCTGGGACTGGCTTATTTCACTGAGCGTAATGTCCTCAAGGTTCATCCATGCTGTAGCATATTGCAGAATTGCCTTCCTTTTTTTAAGGCTGAACATTGTATGCATGTACCACATTTTGTTTATCTATTCATCCTTCTATGGACAGGTGGGTCACTTCTACCTTTTGGCTGTTGTGAATCATGTTGCTATGAACATGGGTGTACAAATATCTCTTGGAGACCCTGTTTTCAGTTCTTTTAGACATATGTCCAGAAGTCTTTTGAGTCTTTTGACCAGTTATAAATCTACCTTACTCTACTGTCACACCAACCATATTTCTCCTTGTTATCTATAAGGACATTACAAGTGACTTCATTAAATGCCATGCTGACGATGAATGCATTTTCTACATCTCCCATCTTTCCTTTGTCTACCAGCCTAGTAATATTTTCGTTACAGAAAAGTTATCTGCGTGGAAGTTTCTTTGCAAACTCATGACGGTACCTAGTCATCTAGTCTCTCTTTTTTTTTTTTTAAACGTGCTTAAACCTGTTTCTTAGAAAATCTTTTTTTTGGAGAAACTACTAGCTGTCTGACCAGTACCTTTCTCTCCTTCTTTACTGACAAATCCCTGGTCTTTTGGCGGGTGGGAGAAATGTGCCCAACTAAAAAACTACACTCTCCACTTGTTTCAGATACTAGTGGACCATCTGAGACATCCTGACCAATAAGATATAGGTGCAAGTTGCTGGGTAGAGTTTTGGGGGGAAGCCCCTTAAAGGTTTGGGCTGGGAGAGATGACAGAGTCGATTTGCTCTTGTCCTTCCCTTCCTTCTGCCTGGCACACAGAAACTTATGCTGGCCATGGAGGAGCCATCTTGGAAGCACGGAGTGACAATGAGGGAAAGGCCAAGAGAATCTCAGAGAGTAAGTCCTGACATCCTTGAGCAGCTAAAGCGATGCCCGCCTTAGGACTGCTCATGTAATGAGAAAAATAGGTCTCCAAATTGGTTAAACTACTCTTTTCGGGTTTCAATTACTAAGACAAATGTCATTCCTAGTGATACATCTGTCCTGGAATTCTGACCAAGATGAACACCACTGCTCTACAGTTTGAATACTCCGTCTTCTTCCAAGATATAGAATCAAGATGCTGTTTGATGATTTTCTGATTTCTACCACCACTGAATTCCCCACAATTCCACTGTCTAATGTGATCACTGCCAGTGATCTTGGTTGCAACTTATCTTCATGCCCAGGTAGGTAATTTGTTTAGTCCAGGAGAGTTGGCCTCATTTGGAGCAGGTCAGTTTTCCAACTTTTCTTGGACTTCAGGTCTCTTGTGCCAATCTTGTTTTCACCCTCTTCAGTCCAATTAGTATTCTCATTGACAAAGACGGAAGCCAAGCAGAAAAGCAGCTCTGTTTTCTCTCTGTTGTCCACACTCTCCCCACCCTTCCCTTCAGCCACAAATGCTTGGGCCCTGCACTTATTATCCTTCCAGACAGAAAGAAAAGCCTGTTTTGTTAATCTTGACATTTCCTGCACATCTCTGCTCAGTTGGGTCTCCAAACTTCCTTACACAATTCCCAATATATGTTTGCAGATGGAAAGAATGTATCTAAGATATGAACAAAGTAATGAATTCAATCAACCATGGAAATACAACAGGGAATGCTCAGTCACTCAGAGTGCAGGCATGGTTTGGGGTTTTGTTTCTTCTACATGTACAGTGTGGGCTGACTGCACTTCTTGACCATATTTCTGTAGTCACTATTCAGAAACCCTGGGGAGGAGGACATATTTGGAAAACAATTGACAAAAGCAGTGCCTGAATTTATTATTTCTTGGGACAAGCATCTCTCTGTCAAGCTAAACCCAAGTTCCTGCTCTGCTTTTGCCTTCTAACTAGTTTTCTAGGAACAGAGGATGGTTCCCTCAAACCCAATCAGAAATACACTAAATGATCTATTAAGCATTCTGTATTTTAAAGGTCCTCATAATCTCTAATTTCAGAAAGTACTTGTATTAAGCAGGGCTCTTTTTGTTGTGTGAAACAGAGCAGGGAATGACAAAACTTTTTCAGGTCATAAGTATTTTCAGCTTTACAGGTTGTATGGTCTCTGTAACAACTACTCAACTCTGCCATTATAGCATGAAAGCAGCAATGGACAATAAGAAAGCCAGTGAGTGTGGCTGTGTCCCAATAAAACTTTATTGATAGACACTAAAATTTGAATTTCATGTACAATTTCATGATTCATGAAATATTGTTCTTCTTTTGACTTTTTTCTTTTTTTTTTAATTAATTTTTATTGGGGTATAGTTGCTTTACAATGTTGTGTTAGTTTCTGCTGTACAGCAAAGTGAATCAGCTATACATATACATATATCCCCTCTCTTTCGGATTTCCTTCCCATTTAGGTCACCACAGAGCACTGAGTAGAGTTCCTTGTGCTATACAGTACGTTCTCATTAGTTATCTATTTTATACATAGTATCAATAGTGTATATACGTCAATCCCAATCTCCCAATTCATCCCACCAGCCCCCATTCCCCCTTGGTATCCATACGTTTGTTCTCTATGTCTGTGTCTCTATTTCTGCTTTGCAAATAGGACCGTCTATAACATTTTTCTAGATTCCACATATATGCATTAATATACGGTATTTGTTTTTCTCTTTCTGACTTACTTCACTCTGTATGACAGTCTCTAGGTCCATCCACATCTCTGCAAGTGACCCAATTTCATTCCTTTTTATGGCTGAGTAATATTTCATTGTATATATGTACCAAATCTTCTTTATCCACTCCTCTGTTGATGGACATTTAGATTGCTTCCATGTCCTTGCTATTGTAAATAGTGCTGCAATGAACACTGGGGTGCATGTGTCTTTCCGAATTATGGTTTTCTCTGGGTATATGCCCAGTAGTGGGATTGCTAGGTTATATGGTAGTTTTATTTTTTAGCTTTTTAAGGAACCTCCATACTGTTCTTCACAGTGGCTGTGTCAATTTACATTCCCACCAACAGTGCAAGAGGGTTCCCTTTTCTCCACACCCTTTCCAGCATTTGTTGTTTGTAAATTTTCTGATGATGGTCATTCTGACCAGTGTGAAGTGATACCTTATTGTAGTTTTGATTTGCATTTCTCTAATAATTAGTGATGTTGAGTCTTTGACTTTTTCCAACCATTTTAAGTTGCAAAAACTATTCTCAGCTTCTGAGGCAGGAGGTTGGATTTGACCCATAGGTCATAGTTTGCTGATCTCTGAAACAGAGATAACCTTAAGGCTCGTTCAAGAAAAGGGTTCCTTTCTACAAAGCTATAGCTAGAACTCATGGGAACTGGAAAAGAAAAGAGAAAGCGGTTAGGAACTCAGTCTACACTATACCAGAGGGTCTCCCTCGTGGTTTCTCTGCATCATTCAGCACTTCGACTCCTTCTCTAAGTCCAGCCAGCTACCCTTCTGCACTCAGAACTTCGACAGGTAAATCAATAGGCAATCCAACTTGGTGGGACAAGTGCAATGAAATTGCTTTGCATGAGGTGTTACAGGGCACAAAAGGAAGTTAGGAGAGCTCAAAAGAAAACTGAAGAAGGACATTGGTGATCAGAGGTTTGAGGAAGGTGTGGAAGGTTTAGAATGGTCTGTGTGGAGAGTGAGTTAGGAATCAGAACAAAAAACCTCCTACATATCACTGAAGGCCCAAGTGATGCTGAGAGTTTTAGCATTTGATGGATGTATTAATTTGGTCGCCTTTGGCAACAAGTAATAGAGAATCTTCTCAAATCGGTTCAAGCACTGAGTTCACTAGAATGCAAGTGTCCTAAGTGCAGGAAATCTCTCCATCTTGTTCATCACTCTGGCCCCAGTTTCTAGGACAATAGCTGTTGCATAGTAGGCATCCAGTAAATATGTGTTGAATGAGCAAATGAATGACCTCTCATAGCAGGAAGTGAGCTCCAGGCTTGGTTAATGCAAGCTCATTGGCATCATAATGGATTCAAGTTCAAAAGTCTATCTTTCGGTGAGTGGGCTTTGGCTTCCGGCTAGTTTTTCATGGTTGCAAGATGGCCACTACAGTTCTGGTCATTATAACCTAGATCCCAAAATGCCCAACAGAATGAAAAGAAGCTATCTACTCCTTGAGTCTCTTTTTAAGAGTGGAAAAACCTTTTTCAGAAGTCTCAGCAAACTTCCCCTCAGTTCTGTTGGCCAGAAATGCGTCACATACCAATGTCTAAATTAATCAGTGGCAGGGCTAATGGTACCTCTCTGATCAGCTTAGATCCCCGGTTCCCCACTGTGAGTGATTTTGTGCCCCTACTCCCTGCCCACAAGGGGACACTGGGAATGTTTTGAGACATATTTGATTGTCATGATTGGGGTGAGGGTTGCCAATGGCACTTAGTAGGTAGAAGCCAGAGATGCTGCTACACCACCCTAGAATGCAGAGGACAGACTCTACCATGAGAAAGAAGTATCCAACTCAAAATATCAGTAGCTCTGAGGTGGAGAAATTCTGGTTTAGGCCAATCAGAGTCTCCCCCTGGAACTGGGGTGGGAGCTACTTTCCTTAAAGCGTATGGCCAGGGAGGAGCAGGAAATCTGTATGAAGTCAGGGTTCTATAAGGCAGGAGGGAATAAAAAGGAGGTCGGGGATGGGGGAGAAATGGATGCTGGGTAGGCAATCAATTGAGTACACACCAGAGGGATTGATTGGATTTTCTAATTTAGCAGATGACCCACGGAGCCTTTGGAAAGACTTTTTTTTTTTTTTAGAAATGCAGAACAAAGAGTTCCTGCCTTCTATAAACAAAATAGAGTTCCCACCTTTTTTGGACCAAATAAAAATTATAACCTGATGGCCATTCACCACTTCAATAAATATACATGTGGAAAATTAGGAGGAACTGATGTTCATAGATTGCCTACTGTGAGTGCCAGTGCCTGGAGCACCTAAGATGTACAGAAGCCACGCCAGACACTTACACAGCTCACTCCATGTCATCCTCGCAACTACACAGCAAGGCATGCATTGTCATCTGTGTTTTACAGATGAGGCCCAAGGTGATCCCCCTATAAGTCAGAGAGCTAGTATTCTCCATCTCATTCTGCACTTGAAACACCTTCTCTGAGTTTAGGACAGGGCAGAAGATGCAGCATTTCCAGAAGGAGCACAGCTACAGAGGATGCCATGTACTGACTCATGATCTCTGGTACCTTACAGGCTACAGCATCTTCCATGGGCAAACAAGCTGGGTGAGAACTGCTCTAGAGAAAAGGGCCTCTCTTGACAGAGATCTGCCTTTTTAATGGCTTACAAAGCCCAGGAGAACCTCTCAATCTCAAACTCTGTGAATTAAATGATTTCTTTGGAGATTTTTCCTCCTCCTCCCTCCTCAGCATATACTCAGCTTTTGTATCACTCAGCTTTCTCATTCTGATGGGGGAAAAAAAAATCAGGAGTGATAGAAAATAGAACCAAAATTTTTCTAAAGTATTCCTTCAGAAATACAGAAGACAGTATATGGTCATTAGAGAGTGTTCACCTATTTGCTCTTGAAAATCTTCCCTGAGAAGCCCCCTTTGACCGCCTGGAATTAGGATTCAGCCTCGGTCTCCTGGAAAGCACACTGGGGAGAGAAGGGGCCCAGCCTCAGCTGTCCAAACAGAGGGGAATTGAATGCCTTTGTCCCATATGAGACCACTGAGCACCATGGTAATTTTCTGCTCTCACCCAGGGGTGTCACAAAGGCTCTCTCCCTCCCTCTTTCTTCCCTTTGACTCTTGTGTTGGTTTGGAAGAAGGAGGGGTCTGTGGTAGGTAGATTGCAGGTTTCGGACTGGGTCTTAGAATGAACAAGAAAGGAAAAGGGACGTAACGATTATGCATGCTGAGTCCCATCAAGGCATGTGGTTCCACCCTCACAGTAAGCGCTACTGTGTGCTGCAAGATTTCTGGCACGTTCCTAAAACAAAAATTGGACTCAGTGGAAAACCAGGAGTTTTTGACAACTGTTTGGGCTTGAGTTATCTCACCTACATAATACATCTGACTTCCCAGGGTCAGTGTGGGAAACCAAATGAGATATAGGTTCCAGGTTCAAAATATGCAGTTACATACGTTCATCGGCTAATTCATTTGTATCAAGCTCTCCTGACTGGGGTTCAGTGTCACACATCTCACCGAGATATTTTCCCGGCATGCCCCTGTGTTGGTGATCTTTTGCTGTATAACAAACCACCACATAATACAGCAGTCTACAACAACCACCGTTTTAATTACTTGTGATTCTATGCATCAGCAAATTAGGCTGGGCTCCGGTGGGTGGTTCCCACGTTGGTTTTGCCTGGGGTCACTTCATGCAGCTGCAGTCCTGTGGTGACAACATTCTGTGATTGGATGGTCTGAAATCGCTTCACTTGTGTTGTTGCTGGCTGTCAGCTGGGCCACATACCTCCAGAAGGCTAGCCTGGGCTTCGCTGGTAGATAGGTTCCAAAGGCAGTGAGAGAGAGAGAGAGGGCAAGCACCAATGTACAAGCCCAAGCCTCAGTTTGCCTCATGTTTGCTAAGGTCTGTAGATGTAAGAAAGTCACAGGGAGGCAATGTGGGGAGAAGGAGGAAAGCACAGTTCACCGGAGCCATTCTTATCAGGATCGGCCAGTCCCCTCCCTCTCCTGGAAACATATTCCTTGCTTCTCACTGGATCTCCCAGAAGTAGACTAGTTGTTCAACGAATGTACACTTCAGTTACAGAACTCAGTTAGGCTGAACTCTATCATTTTGTAGAAGCTCCCTTACCCCTTCTTGCTGGATGGTAGAAATTTAAATTTAATTTTTAGTTGCCTGCCCCCTCCCTACTTCCTGAAAGTCCCATCCAAGTTCCAGAGTTGGGGAGGCATTATCTGCTCTGGGTGGTCATCTATCCATTGATGGCATCTGTGGGAGGTTCTGGCTCTTCAGTGAAAGATCCACGCAGTCCCCTTGAGGTCTGGCCACTGGCAGTAATTTTCTGTCCCTCTGTAGTCCACTCAATTATTCCACTACTGTTACTCCCACTGGGCTGTGGGAATCTCTTAGGGACTGTTTGAGGTCCTCCCCATACACTAGGCGGCTGTTTCCTTTCTGACGTCTCTGGGTTCCACATAGGAAACAAGACAAGGGTGTTCCATCTCTCCATTCTCCCCAGCTTTTCTGCGGCATCTACTCTACCCTGAGCTCAGCCTGACTGAAGGAGAAACAAGCCCCTTCTTCAGAGATCCACGATGTCCGTGCACTTATCTCTTCCCTCCTGGCTCCCTCTCCCCCCTTCAGGGACTCTTTCTAGTTGGAGGTAAGCTTAGCCTGGCTCTCACTCACCTGGTGTCTCCCATCTACTGTTCAAACCCGAAGTTCTCCCTGTCACCCCTGAGGCCTAGCTTTCTTTACTCATAAGGAGGTACTGGAATTGAGGGAATAGAGTTTTATTTTGGGGGAAGTAGTCATTTTCCAGAACTGATATCTTGGTCTATATGATCTTTCTTTGGGCCATAAGGCCCTGTTAAAACATAAGGGCCATGCCGAGATCGGGTTAAGTACTCTGGTCAATGATTGAAGAAGGAAAGCAACGGAAGCATTTACTGAATACATATGTACAAGACATTAGACTAGATTCTTTTATAGGATTCAACTTTTATATTATCATAGTCCTGCAAGTAGGTATCAGTAGCCCCATTTTGAAGGATAAGAAAAGTGGGGCTCAGAATGCTTATGTACCTTGCCTGAAGCCACAGAGACAGTCAATGGCAGAGACAGATCTTGACCTGAGATTGCCAGAGCAAACAAAACGTCTTTGCAACATCCTGAAACCAGTGTAGGTGGATGATAGTGTTCTCATGGTGCACAGACTCTGTAAGTTATAAATACCTCCGGGTCTCTGAGCCTTCTCTCTTTTCTGGGCTGGGGATGCAAAGCAGGGAGGGATGGAGACTTTGAGTCACATTGATCTGTGGGAGTCCCTGACGCTTGTGTTCAGCCTTGGGAAACGGAAGTAGTACAGCAGCGCCACTGTGAGTTATGCTTTTACTGGGGGAGAGAATTAGCCCATGGGGCTCCGGTGCTCCCATCAACTCTAAGACTGTCAGCAGTTGCACCCCTGCCAGCGTGCATGTCTCTCCAAACCCATCCTCCACACACAGCCCGCAGCAACACCAGCCTGTCCCTCTTTGTTTAAGGGGCACTTAACGACATTTCCACTCAGCACATCTTTCTTTTAGAAAATGTCCTGACAGCTTTACTACTTTGGCTTCTTTATGGGGCAGTGGAAGAGCGAGAGCAGGAGAAAAATCAATGGCTGGCAATGGAGGGCACAGGAGAATGCTTCGTGCCTGTGCTCGCTGACCCCATTCACCACCCCCTGCCCCAGCCGCAGTCCGAGCTAACAGTACTCATGTTTAAAAGCATCTGCCCAAGACCGGAGGGCATCAAGAATGGAGCTGACCAGATCCATGGAGACTATAGTGAAAGGTCATGACCACAGACTTATTCGCTCAGGACCTCCAGGCTGTTTCGAAGGGAGTGGGCTTTGACCTGGGGTGATGAAGAAAGAGTTTTTGGAATGAAATGGTTGGCCCCTCCTTCCAGAAGGGACACTAGGAATAGACTGAGGATGTAAAAGAGAAACCAGTATCCTTTGAGGGAGAAGTGATGGGGCAGCAGGTCAGCAAGAAGCCCTGAGGGGTGACAAAGTCAGGCTGTTACACTTCAGAGAGCTGAGAGGTCTGTTAAGAAGGAAGGCAGAGTTTCCTCATGCTGGCTGCCCACATTGGGAAGGGACTACCTTTCACTTAAGTAGCATCCTTGATGGACAAATGAACCCCTGGCTCCACACGGGTCTCCTCTGAAGCCCCAGCATCCTGGGGGCTAGGGTACTGAATGCAACCCTGAAGCTGAGCTGGCCTCTTCCGGCTAGCCCCAGGGGAGAGCTATTAAACTGACAGATGATTGGGAGAAGAGTAAATAGTAGCCTGCAATCCCTTCTTAAGCAGAATTCCCATGAGAAGAAAGTAATTTCCATCAAGGAGTTATGATAAATGCCTAAGCACTGTTGAAAGGATTGAATGAGATATTGCATTTAACTCAGAGTTTTGCCAGTGAAACTCAACAGAGGTTAATTTTAATACTATCCATCTTAACAGCTGTATAATATTCCATCACAGGGACGCACCATGATCTGTTGAACCATTTACTTCCTGATAGACATTTAGTGTCCCCTCTTTTATGCGCAATAATAAACACAAAATGCCACACTGAACATCCTTTTACACACATAATTGATAATGTATACAATTATTTCCTTGGCATAAACTCTTTTAAATGGAATCGCTGGGGTACAATGTATCTGCATTTTAAATGCACATATTAATGGATTTCTCCCTAAGAGATGCTGTAGCCATCTGAACTCCCCCAACCATTTTTCTTTCAATTTTTCCTAGTGTTATTTGCTATATAGAAGTCTGTTGCTGTTATTTTGTCATAAAGTTAAAACTGTCAGAAATTTCAAAAAAAAAAAAAAAAAAAAAAAAGCCCAAGCAGCTCTATTGCTGAGTAAATGACTGTTCAATGGAATTGCCCTTTTGTGGCTATCACTATCTAGTGCAAATTTCCTGCCAAAGGGCTGTTCCCGCTTACATTGTCACAGGAAATGGGGCCTGTTTCCCTGTAGACTTGGGTTTTCTTATTTTAAAGAATTTTGCCTGAGTTAATACCATTCTCATTTAAATTTGCATTTCTTTGCTTATTAGCAAGGATAAATGTTATTTTCCCAGATTTGTGTTCCTTTTTGAGTGAATCTCTAACCTGATTATGCAAATGGTGGAGAAGTGCCCTTGAGACACCAATGAGAAGAAAAAAAGGGTGAGAAGGAGGAAAAAGGAAAGATTGGAGAAAGAGATAGAAAACTCCTTAGACTAAGGTTGGAGTAGGACAAAATACACAGAATGTGGAGTCATTACCCCCCAATCTCCCATTTCAATCACAACTCTACCACTTAATAGATATGTAATCTTGGGCAAGTCACTTAATTTTACCCGGTAAAGTGGAGATAATAGCTCTTGATTCATAAGATTATTATAAAGATTAAATGAGCTAATGTATGAAAAGTATCTAGGTTAGTGCCTAACCATTACTATGATAATAATTATTATAACTACATAATAATTGCTATATATGTAATAATATACAATTTATTTAAATATATTATTTATAAATAATATATTTATTTTGATATTACTATAATTATTATTATCCAAGCACTAACCTAGGCAGTTTCCATAGGTATCTAAAATATATTTATAACAAAGCAGCAAGATAATGAACAGAGTGGAGTGTCTGAAACTGGACACACCTGGAGATGAGCCCTGGATCTGCTAGATACTATGTTATTTAAACACTTAGAGATTCAACTTTCTCATTTATTAAGTCAGGATAAAAATAAATGGCTAGCAGAGTATATGCAAAAATTAAGTAGCATAGACAAGAGCCCTCAGCCCAGTGCCTGGCAAGTAGGAGTTGAAGTCATTGTAGTTGGAATAGCAACGAATAGTCAGAGCGTGCTGTTATGCCGGCCGTGTGTTCAACAATCTACATGTATCTCATTTTAATCCTTACAAAACCTTATATCCACTTTACAGATGAGCCAATTGAAGCTTAAATAGGACTACATGACTTGTGCTAGGTCGTCTACCTTATAAATGACAAGAGTTAGAATTTGAACCCCAAACTCTCTCACTATCTGTGGATACTTTCAGTAACCTTCTTCATCTGCCCTTTTAAAAATTATTGTAGGGACTTCCCTGGTGGAGCAGTGGTTAAGACTCCATGCCCCCAAAGCAGGGGGCCCAGGTTTGATCCCTGGTTGGAGAACTAGATCCCACATACATGCCACAACTAAGAGTTCGCATGCCACAACTAAGGAACTGGTGAGCCGCAACTAAGGAGCCCATGAGCCGCAACCAAGACCTGGCACAACCAAATAAATAAAATATTAAAAATATAAAAATTATTGTAATACTTTATTCCATCTTTAGTTTTCCCACTTGTCACATAGAATCACTATCGGCTATGTCTGTGTCTGTCTTCCTCTATAGATCGTGAACCCCTGGAGTTTCCTGGCCCGGCCACAGCCTCATGTTCTGTGGCTCAGCATCAACCTCACTACTGTCCCTTGGACTCTGAGGTGCCCCCCGGGCTCTGCTAACAGCTTCTGCCTCCATCCCTAGCTTCGGCTCACCTGCCTGGTGCTTTCTCTGTGTCCCCAGCCCACTTCCAGGGCAGAGGGGAAGAGATGGGCTTAATGCTGTGGGGAACTACTCTTCCACCTCACTGGCCCTTGGGTGTCCCCGTCCTGTGTCTGTGGCCAAGAGCTGCAATGCTAAACCCAAGAATATGCCAGCTAAGATGATTTTTCCAGGGCTTTCATCTCAAGTCCAGTGAAGTGAACATCCTGTAAGTCCTGGGGAAGCCAGCTAGGAGGATGCATTTGTTTGACTCTAATCCTATTGACATTTTGTATTTCAGACTGGATGGTTACATAGACTTTACACTTAAAATGGAATCCGTCGCAGCAGCACTTATTGGGTACCAGCTTTGCGCCCTGCATGTGCAGGGTGCTGGGATGACAGTGATTAAAAAGACCCAGTCCTTGCTCTTGGGGAGCTCTCTGGTCCATATTCAGATTGGTTCAAGTTCACTGTGGTGCTGGCTGTCTTCTTATATGTAATTATATTTTACTTATAGGTTTTTATTTTTAAAAATCCACTGGAGACCCATGCCATCTGCGTGGATTACCTTTTCCAGCACTTCACTCAGTGCCATGGGCCTGAAGCCAATTAATGTAAGCTCATTGATGATACTGAACTTCCTCCAATCTTCAGGCATATTCTTTCATTCATCCTAGTTGGTGTCTTAATGTGATAATAGGTTGATTGATTTTTATGTGAGTCTTAATCACCTGTCAGATGTTCAACTTGAAATTCAACTCCAGCTCCACCAAACATATGACCTTGGGCAGGTTATTTAACCTTTCTGAATCTCAGTTTCCTCATCTGTTAAAACAGGAATAATAAAACCAACTGCACAGGCTTGATGTGATAACTAAATTAAATAGAATTCCAGCCAAAAGGTTATATATACTCCTAACATTCTATCCGGTTATAATTTTTTCATTTTTTTCAACACGTACTGTGGTCTGGATTCTGCTCTAGTCCTTGGGAATTCCAAGAGAATGATACACAGTCCCCGTCCCCCCGCCCCCGCCCAAATCCACAAACTGGTGAACAGAGACAGACATAGGTGAGTAGTTATGATATAGACAGATCTCTAAGAAAAGTTCTTTAGGGACAGAAGGGAGGGAGGGAATAAATATTTATTAAGCATCAACTAGTTGAGTGTGAGGGACCCTCCGCAGTCACTGTGGTGTATATTTGTATGTGTGTATCCAGGAATTCATTCCCATTTTGGATTTTGCCTTCACCATGGCTGGGTTCCCTGGGTGTCTGACTTTCCTGTAACAAGTACAGAGAAGCCAATCTTGATTCTTCTTCCCTCCAGAGCAACCACGTCCCGAAGAACAGCAGGGAATGCTGATGACCACTTAACACATTCTGAAACCATCAGCCAAATCTGGGACCAGATAAATATGCAGAGAAGGGCTCCCTGTTGACCGTTCCCCTGAATGCTTTTCCCAGCCCTGCTGTCTCCTGCTGCCCAGTAACCCGTTGCCGTGGGAGACAAGTGTACTTAGTGTGACAAGTCACACTGCACCCCGAGCCTCCCCAATCCCATGTCAGGCTGACCCCAAGAGGCACCAGCAACTCCTCCAAGTTATGGAGGACAGTACACAATTATGTTGAAATGCATCACACGTTTCTATGAGCACTTCTCTTGCATAATCGTACTGCCTTTCCCCCTCCTTGCAGGAACCTGCAGAGGAACTGATCTTGCCTGGCTGACGCCTCTATGGATGCCTGGGTTGATTCCTTTGCTGCTACCCCCATCTCCTGGGTGTCAGGTTCCAAACTCACCCCAAAATGAGCCTAGATGGGCCCCTTTCTTGATGAGACAAGAGACACTTATAGAATACAAATCACTACACTGCATTAGGCTTCCCAGCAGCACTGGAGATGGAGGCAGAAGAGATAAGCAGAAGCCAGCTTTTCAGACTTCAGTTGTTATTATCGATGGATAGAATGCAGGTAAAAGGAGGCAAACAAGTTGAGCTCTCTGCAGTTTTCCTTTCTAGCAGAGACAAATTGCAACATTTGGCAGTCTTTATATATCACATGCCCTTGTAATGGTTTGCTTATAGAGTTTATTACCGGTAATACAATAGCTAATATGTATTGAGCACTAACTACAAGTCAAGCACCTGATGTATGTTTGTTTCACTTAATGCTTGTTTCACTTAATGCTTACAGCAACTCTATGAAGTAGGCACTTGGATTAGCCCACCTTTACAGATCAGACATTTGAGGTTTAGAAAGTGTGATTCTTTTTGCCCAAGGTCACGTGGTGAGTGGGGGAGGCAGCATTCAAACCCAGGATGTCAACTTCAGATGACACCCTCTTAACTCTTGCACGGATACTGATGCTAGAGAAACAACCCTGGAGCATGATACAGTGATAAAGACCACACAGCTCTGCCATTTACCACCTGCATGACCTTGAGCAGGTTACTTAAGTTTTCTATAAAATGATGATAATAATAATACCTACCTCATAGATAGTAGTAGTCAAGGATTTAATATACATAAAACATTGCGTACCATGCTTGGCACAGAGTAAGGATTCAATACATATTAGTTATTTTTATAAACAGTAAGTCCCTGCAAGTTAAGGGTTTCATCTTAATCCTCTTTGAATCTTTATTCCCAGTACAAAGCGCAGTGCAAAGTACATAATAGAAATGGATTCAACATTACTGGAATAAATTTTAAGAGATTAAATATTCTAGAAGATGGCTATAATTAAACGTTATTTTTTAATAAGTGCCTTATTATTTACAAAATGCTGTCATTTAATTTGATTTGGTATAAGGTTTGTGTTTGCGATAAAACAGCAGGAAAATTTGACCCAACAATTACACTCCTAGGTATGTACTCAAGAGAAATGAAAACATATGTCCACACAAAAACTTCTATGTGATTGTTCATGGCAGTATTATTCATAACAGCCAAAAGGTAGAAAACCACCCAACTCTTCATATCAAAGGATGAATGGATAAACAAAATGTAGCAGAGCCATAAACTGGAATATCACTCAGGCATGAGTGAAGTACTATTAAGCGCTACAACAAGGATGAACCTTGAAAACATTATGCTAAGTCAAAGAACCAGTCACTAAAGACCACATATTATAAACTTCCATTTCTGTGATATGTCTAGGAAAGGCAAATCTATAGAGACATAAAGTAGATTAACCATTACCTAGGGCTAGGAGGATGAGGGTTTGGGGGAGAGTGATAACTAAAGGGTATGGAGTTTCTTTGTGGGGGGTATTAAGATGTTCTAAAATTGACTGTGGTAATGGTTGCACAACTCTGTGAACATACTAAAAACCACTGAATTGTACACTTTAAATGGGTGAATTGTACTGTATGTCAATTCTATCTCGATAAATAAAGCTGTTACCAAAAAAAAAAAAGTCAATAAAGTGATGTCTCCAAATCAGAAGCTCAACACCGCTGAGTTCCTCAATCTTAACCAGATTTCCTGTTCTGCCTATGCATGGATTCAGGCATCTTCAGCCACCTGCACAACAGACATCCTCACCAAGGAAGACCAAGGGGAGATGAAAAGACTAACTGCCTATCAGTTTTGAGGTGAGATGGGAAAATTTAATTAACGATTATTCTTGTGTTCCAGTCCAACTGCCCCTCAAGTGCTTCTTTTTAATTTTGTCTCCTGTCTAGTTCTGAAAAGCTGGTGAGCTGCTCAATCCAAAGCAGAAATGCGAGATGTAAAATGAAGGTGCAGCAACAGCCTGGTCTTTCTCAAAATTAAATGCAAGCTCCAAAGCTGGAAATCAAGGCCAGAAAGTCTAAATATCAAGTCCATTAATCATTCGCAAGCCACTTCCCTCCACGATCTTGTCTCAAAAACAAACAAAAGCCCAGTGGTCTGGCATACTCACTGCATCCTTTGTTTTAATGATGTTTTTCAAAACTTAAGCAAATTGCTGATGGAAGACAGAGAAGTCAGGATTCTAATTAAGCTGTCCCCGTTTAAAAAGTTGTAGGAAATTGCCAACAGGATTCCAAAACCCATAGGTATTCAAAAGTGTAAGCAGAGGGGAAATGATGTTTGGAGGTCAGGAGAGTCGCTAGGAAGGTGTGTAATTATGACTGAGACTGAAATGTAATTTTATCACTTGGAGATCTGTTCTTTGTTCTACTTTTCACCAGTGATGCTATATATAGACACACTCAAAGGGAAATTCCTTAGGCAGAAGGCAAAAAAGAAAAATTACATTTTCCCCTTTCCTGATAAATGTTATTACTGTTAATTCAAACTCACATAAGTATTTATTTGGGTAATAGTATTGAGATTTACAGAGGAAACGTTGGTTTCACTAAATGACCAGTACTGGCTTTTGTTGAGTGCTCTCAGCTCCTCGCCTGTTTCAACTCATTTAATCCCTGCAGCTACCCTATGAGATTGGTACTATTTATTAGTATATTTATTATTATTATTATGTTTTGCAGATAAAGAAATAAGACACAGAGAAGTTAAGTAGCTTGCCCTGGGTCACACACCTACCATAAATGATAGAGCTGAGATTTAAACCCTGACTCCAGAGCCATGTTCATAATCATTATATTCTGTCTCTACAATAAACTGATAGCCCTTAATTTGATTCTTGATAAAGAATAAAACTCTGAAGAGTTGACCATCCGGGAGGGGTAAGCTGTGACAAAGCGAGAGAGAGGCATGGACATATATACACTACCAAACGTAAGGTAGATAGCTAGTGGGAAGCAGCCGCATAGCACAAGGAGATCAGCTCAGTGCTTTGTGACCACCTGGAGGGGTGGCATAGGGAGGGTGGGAGAGGGGGAGACGCAAGAGGGAAGAGATATGGGAACATATGTATATGTATAACTGATTCACTTTGTTATAAAGCAGAAACTAACACACCATTGTAAAGCAATTATACTCCAATAAAGATGTAAAAAAAAAAAAAAGAGTTGACCATCTTAGAACATTGGAAAGAAATATTGTATGCAATAATATCATTTTATTTAATATGTATTACCATTTTCTTTACTTAATACATGGGTGTTGGGTAGCTTGTGTGTGCAAGGCAGTGACTTTAGCCAGCAGGGTGGTGACATAGCCTCAAGGACTCTGCATATGCTATTCTCCTGCCCCACATTCCCTGCCCCGCCCCCCTCCACATTACCTAGCTGATGTCTATTCAACCTTCAGATGAGTAGACAGGCTCTTTTTGACCTCCCCTTCACTCACTCCTCTGTTATGTATTCACTTATCTCTTTACACTTTTCCTTTGTAACATTTTCCAAGCTTGTAATCAACTGTGTCTCCCCTGCTAGAATGCAAGTTCCCTGAGGGTAGAGCTGGTGCCCGGCTTGTTCACTATGTTTCTCCCATGCTTGGCAGAGAATTTGCTGTGCTTCATTCATGATTGAACAGCAAATGAATAGAGGAATGAATGAGACATCGGTTGTGCCCTTGTGTTGCTTACATTTTGGTAGAGTTATATACAAGCACGTGTGTCTAGAAGGGGTAGATGGGTTTAGAAGGAGAAGGAGCTCATCAGAGAAGGGGCTTATCAAGCCCATGACTATTTTTTTTCTTAACATCTTTATTAGAGTATAATTGCTTTACAATGGTGTATTAGTTTCTGCTGTATAACAAAGTGAATCAGCTATACATATACATACATCCCCATATCTCCTCCCTCTTGCGTCTTCCTCCCACCCTCCCTATCCCACCCCTCTAGGTGGACACAAAGCACCAAGCTGATCTCCCTGTGCTATGCGAGCCCGTGACTATTGAGCTGACCCGTGGTGGAGGGGCTGGCATTTCAGATGGAGAAAAGCCAAGAGCCAAGCTTGGAGCCCAGCAAGCACAGCCTTCTGAGTAAATTGCTGTGATGTATTATACTTATTTAGAAAATAAAGTAAGAAAAGAGTGAAACAGCAAATGTTGTTTTCCTTTCCCCTGAAAGCATTTAGGTATAGACTGTCTTTGGGGACCTAAAGATAAATGGAATTGCTTACCTTGAAGATGGCTGTCTTCACATACTGATGAAAATTATAAAAGCCAAGATACAACTTGTGTTTTTGACCCAGATACCATCCCTCACTGAGAAGGGAAAGAGCTATGAATTCCCGAGAAAAGAAGGATAAGGTGTCTCTATGTTCCTCTGTCTCTCCATTTCCTATTCTCAGTACGGAGCATGAGATTGCAGAATTTCTCAGCCAAGCCCCAAAGAATCTCTTAAAAACCAGTCCGTCACTTTTTAAGCTCAAAATCAATAGAGGAAATCACACAAAGATCAATAGATTTGACTCCATAAAAATTAAAAACTTGTCTGTCAAAATCCACACAACCTAAATGAAAGGCAAACAGTAAACTGAGAAAAATACCCCCACAACCATGATGGCAAATCCAGTCTAGTCCACTTCAACACACACCAACTGTGCGTTCTCGCTCTGGAGCTCAGTAAGACAGTGTAAGTTCTCATGGGGTTCTGCTGAGAGGGTAGGATGTAGCAATGGACTACTCCCATGCACTGTTGTAAGAGCACAAGGAGCTCTGGGAAAAGAGGAAGGATGGACACCTAGTGTGGCCTGAGGTTCATGGAAAACTTCCTGAAGGGTGGCCTCGGACTGATGAAAGTGGAAAAGAACTTATCCAAGGCAATGAGGGAGAGAGCGGGAGGGTATTGAAAGCAATGAGAAAAATAGATGAAGGCAATGAGATGTGAAACATATTGGGGGGGTGTGTGTGTGTGTGTGTGTGTGTTGGAGGTGGTTACAAATTCTTCAGGGTTCTGGAATAAAAGGCAGAGAAATGGGGTGAGACTGGACAGATAAACAGGGACTACTTTATAAAAGTTTGTACTTTATCCTATAGCTGACAGGGAGCCATCGAAGAGTGTAACAAGGGCCCGGACAGGCTGATGTTAAAGCCAATCTCACAAGTCCCTTAGGAACTATTGATAGTTAGGATTGGGTAGAGTTCATGGCATAATAGCTTTAAATCAGTGAGTGCAGTGAGGTTGGGATTTTGAAGTGAGTTTTGAGCACGCTCTTAGTTTTGATGATTTAACTGCTGATTCACAGCCTCGCCTTGCAGGAGTTGGTGTTTCCTGGAGAAGGCAACTATGTTTTCTAGGTCTCATGATGGCTGATTACAGACACAGGAAAGTGTGCCTGATTCCAGCACTGTTTAATGCAGGGACAGGAAGTTAGGCTGGTTTCAGTGCAGAAACCTACTCAACACCCTCTTGCTTCAGCCCCCTACTCCCAATCCAACCGACCGTCTTCATGATGTCTTTGGGTGAATAAGTCTGATTTTTTTTTTTTTTTTTTGCGGTACGCGGGCCTCTCACTGTTGTGGCCTCTGCCGTTGCGGAGCACAGGCTCCGGACGCGCAGGCTCAGTGGCCATGGCTCACGGGCCCAGCCGCTCCGCGGCATGTGGGATTTTCCCGGACCGGGGCACGAACCCGTGTCCCCTGCATCGGCAGGCAGACTCTCAACCACTGTGCCACCAGGGAAGCCCAAGTCTGATTTTTTTTAAAAATGCATTTGGGAAATGGGACTATTGGGACCCTGAGATGGCACGGTTGCATGGAACAAGTGGATTCTAGAATCAGACCAACAGCTATGGATAGAGGATAAGGCTTCCTACATTATGAATGAGGTGGAGTTTCCACGTGTAGGGAGTTGAAGAAGAAGAGGGGTAATCTGGAGGGAAAGAGAGGAGAGCTGACCTCAAGATAAAGGGAGTAAACTGGTACCTTGGAGAGACACAGTGGGATCCTCTGGGAAAAGTTTAACTTTTTGTTCTTTTCCCATAGACTATTTGAGTCACTTTTGGTGTACAAGTAAACATTTTCTTCTCCTTTATTGAGATACTTTTTGGACATCCCAACACAGAGCAGTGAAAGTGAGGTGTTGGGAATTAGAGGTTTGAGCAGTAAAGGGAAAGGCAGCCTTTGCAACATGATCCATCCACCGACGCCAGGATGGGATGGCAGCATGAAGGCAGGAAAGGACCGGAGCACCAGCAGAGATGGGAGAGGCAGGAGGTGTGCACCAGGTACCAACAGCTGCCACATGATGCCAAGAACAGGCACCTCCCCTTCCCCCAAATATGTTACAGGAAGGTTGACTTTGAGGAAGGCAAGCTGACACTTGGGTTGCCTTTGTATCACTGGAAAAACGAAACAATGTGAAAACCAAAAAGACCTTTCAAAGAAAAGAGTTATTCTAATTCTCCATATATTTTATGCAGGGAGGCAGAAAGAACTAGATGAAAAAGAGCAGGAATAGCCTACAAGATCCTTAACTGATAAAGAAGAACTCATTTAATTGGTGGTTGTCTTGAATAACGTGCTCTGGAAAGTGTATAATCTGAAGTAGCACAGAAAGTACTAAGGAAATAAAGAAGCAGGAAATAAAGAAGGAATAACCAAGGAAATAAAGAAGCAGTCAAGAAAAGTTCCATAAATTAAATCATAGTTTGAAAAGATAAAGTCATGTTAACACTCATTACCATATTTTAATTTCATGGTGATTAAAATTATAATGTAGCATGTATTACCACTTAATTGATCTGCCAGCATCAAGTATTTGCAACTTTCTTTTTTGTTCTCCGAAATCATAAACTATCTATTCTTCGCTGCATAATTTCGGAAGTAATTTCAAACCATAAATATTTCCCTTTATTAAAATCCTCAGGAAATTAGAGCCTTGATAACTACTTATTTATATCTGCTTTGTCAAGAGGCCAGGAAATTCATTTTCTTATATTTTGAATTCTACACAATTAAAGTGCTAAAGAATATTATCTGTTGATCTTCATGCTTCCTTTTATGACAGCTTTACAGTTTAATAGCAATGTTCAGATATCCCAGGGTGACTAGCTAAGCTCTGTCTCTTTAAAATTGGGTATTTTTCTCTGATAGAAAGGCTTCCCTTGTTGAGGATGCAAACCCACCCCACTGAAAAGCCTTGTACCTTTTCAGCACCTGGCCAGCCTGCCCAGCACGAAGTTGTCCCCTGGTGATACTGATCTCCAGAGACCCGGCAGTTTTCAGGGCTTTCACCGGACTTGGGTACCCCTCCCCGCCACACACCCCTTGGACGAGATGATGTCCTTGTGTTGACCCATTGCTGCAGTCTGCCCTGACCCCTCACGGTGCAGCCACCTCCAGCTGGATTTAGTTCATCCCTCACCAGTGCATCTGTGCTAGGCCACCCTGGCTCTGGTGGCGTAAATAGGACACATATGTCGCTGTGGAGCCTCATGAGTCTCTTTAGATAAAAATAAATTTGGAAAGTTGCAAAACCGTCCAGAGACGATACTTTCCTAATGATTCTTGACTGCTTGGCCCCCCCATTGCACTGATTAATGGTCATTCAGATTGACCACCTGGCATAGCTCATTGTCAAAATAAAAAAAGGACGTATTTTCAAAAGTCAGGTGCTGTCTTTTGTGTGGTAAAATCCTGGTATGCATGCATGTGTGTGTGCATGTGTGTGTATGCAGGCATACAACAATTACAAACAGATTCAGTATCTGAATCCTAAAATTTATTAACCTTTACTCTACATGTATGCTCTCCAGTACAATTATTCTTAGGACTTATAAAATTAGTCATTATAACGACTTCTCATACCTTAGCAAAATGGTTAGACTAAGGCTTGCCAAATATTTTAAGCCAACTGGAGGTGGAGAAATGCTTTGTAGAGATCTTTGGCATGAACTAACCAGAGGTTTAAAAAAAGGGGGGTGACACAACAGAAACAGCCTGTTTTACATTGTTATAAGCTATGAGCAGTGAAATCTACTTTCAGTGCTGAGTCTCAGTATGGGTTTCATCACTCCCCCTGACATTTTTTCTTAATCTGGCTCTGATGGGGTTTATAGCTGAGCACACATAAAACTCATACAGGAGAACACCAGCCATGCTTATACAACAGTCAGGGAGTACATGATTGTAAGAAACAGAAACCTATTGAAAATGACACAAACCCCAAAGGAGAGCTTATTGGAAGTAGACAGGGGATATCTCAGATCCCAGGAGCAGAAAGTATAGCCAGAGGGTCAATGTAAATGAAAGTCAGGACCCAAGGTTAAGGGCTGCACTGGCCTTCAACTTTTGCCTGTGTAGTCCAGCTCTCCTGGGCTCATAAGCAGAACCCAAGCTCTACTCCCCCTGACCTCCAAGTTCCAGAATCTCAGTCTGAGTCTCTTAATGCAAGTTCAAGTGAGAGGGAGAAAGAGAATTGAAATGGTCACTGGCCAGCCAATGGACTGGACCGTTCTGGGCCAACCGGCTCACAACTTTGGGTAGGACAGTTGTAGGTAGTAGACTGGCATCTCAGCAACACTGATCAATATCTCTGTAACCAGCAAGATCTCTGGTCAAGAGGAGCCCTGTGGCATCCCACCTTGGGTACTTACTTAAGGGGGAAAGAGCAGGAATGGCTGTTTTGAAGAGGTTCAGATATTTCACGAAGCGCCAGCGGGAGGCACCTTTCATGAGAAGTCCTGGGAGAGTCTGTGTTTGGGCCTAGGATTAGAAAATCTAAAGACCACAGAGAGCAATTCTAGCTTCGGGATGAAGGTAAATACAGAACTGCAAGGGCCCATGTGAGACTCTGAAAAATGGGAAGTAACCAAGTTAAGGTCCCAGACCAGGAGGACAGACACAGGGAGAGGAGTAAGGAATCAAAAGGTTACTTATATCATCTCAGCATGAGACATACATCCTCTCATTTAATCCTTACAACAAACCTCTCTCTCAGTTAGAGGTGGCATAGAGTGGTAATAACACATCCAGCTTATGGAGTCCGAACACCTGGGTTCAAATTTCAATCTTGCCACTTACTAGTGTTAGAAATTTGGGCTCATCATTTTTCTTGTCACACCTAAATTCCTCATCTGTAAAATCCTGGCCAATGATTAGCTCCAGGTCAACTGCCCACCCTGGGGTTAAACAATATTGGGAAGGGAAGGGACAGGAGATGAAAACAAGTGAACTAACTTTAGCTGAGTAATCTAATTAGGAGCCAAAGCCTATACGTCTGTTTTTAGATCTTAGTAAATTCTCAAATCTTCGATCTACTGAGCTCTTAGCTGTATCTCTCTACCTCCTTTCCCCCCAGTTCTTCCAATCATTCCCGTTGTTTACTTGGCAGCTCAGGGGAATATTCTAGCAGCAGATCTGATCATGCCTCTGCTTTAGGTCTGGTGGATCCGCTACAAGATCAAATCCTCACCCTTGAGTTAGGCACACATGGTCCTTCCTGAACAGCCCTGCCCTGCTTTCCTACCCTCATGCTGCAGTCCCTATCCCCTCTACCCTGTCCTTCTTCCAGCCACCCCCAAGGGCTTTTCTCAATGGCATTGCTCTCATACCTCCACTTGTATGTTTCCACATGTATAATTCTCTTTGCCTTAATTGTTCTCTCTCTCTTTTGGCAAAAGTTCTTCAGTTATTCAAGATCTAGATCAAATACCCATGAATTCCTCAGGCCATTATTTGCTCCCTCCTAACACTCCAAATGTACCTCTGCTATAGCATATACAGCGCGCCATTGTATGGGGGGGGCGGGGAGGAAGAGGGGGTTGGTTCTAGGACCCCCTGTGGATACCAAAAATCCATGGATGCTCAACTTCTTCGTATAAAATGGCACAGTACAGTCGCCCCCACCCCCCCAATTGAGAAGAGTTCATTTCAAATGTACCCTCTAATTTTTGAAAATTACTCCTGATACCTGAGGCGCTTTGCCCCCAAAAGGTCAAATTTGCAACCTGTATTTTCAGGGGCCTCAGGATCTGCACCAGTATAATGCCTGTAGGCCTGAGAAATCCTTTCCAAAAATTCAGAGGGTCTTCATCTGGTTTTTGCTGAATTTCTTGAGTTTTATTCAAACTCTTTGCTTTGGTTCCCCCTTTCAAAGCCCTGCCAAGAGGAACTGAGTGCAGTGCACTAATATGGGCCTTCTCCCTTCATTGGGGTCCCAATTTGGTTCAGCTGTGGGTATGGCCAATTGAGCTTCAGGTATACCCTTTAGGTCTATTAGGTGGAGCTGGTATGCTTCTTCCCTGGCCTCATCAATGACCATACTCCTTTCATCGCCTGTAAGCATCATTTTGAGAAGAATGTGTATGCCTGCCCAGGAAGGGTGGTGGGTAGCAAAAATAGAAGAATTTGGAGGGGTTCCTCCCTATAAGGAGGATTGCAATCTTTCCAATTAAACAAGTCTGAGAAACCCAGCTGGCTGGCTGTTTATATTTAGACACCCTATTAGATAACCACATAAGGGAAACTGCCCTGCCCTGGGAGTGGCTCCTGGCCCAAACTGGATGCCCTGTCAGGTCTTAGATGGCAATACCAGACCAGGTGCCTGTGCCCCAGGAACACAGGATTTTCTAATTGATCCCTATAAGGAACCTCCTTTGGCATTTCTTCGCCCACCCCAATCCTGGTTTTTAAGATTTCACTGCCTCATTTTCTTTGCTTCCTGAGCCCCAGTGTCGGGAACTGGGGCTGGATAGGAATGGGAGGCGGGGGAAGGTGTCAATATATTGGCATAAAGGCAGAGAAATTGGGACAACTAGCTCAGGCGGAGGAGTTAAGGTTTGAAGCAACATATCCTCACTCTCATTCCCTTCCTTTTCTCATTTTCCCTGATGTAACGGCACAAATGCTTGCACATAGAGGATTTCATCATTCTTCCCCACTTCTTCACGGAAACTCTAATTGCTGGATTGTATAGAGCCATTCAAAGGCCACCATCACTCAGCATTTTACTGTGAAACCACAAATAGCAACTGATTCTCTCTAACCATTTTGCCTTGGCATCAACCAACCGGTCTGAATTCTGGGCTGGGGCTTTTGGTGATTTTAGGAACCAAGTGGAACCTTTCTCTTCTCCCTGGGAATGTCGCAGTCTGGGACAAGAGCAGACGGGTTTTTTTCTCTTGTTCTTCCGTTTGACATCAGTAAGAGTTTCAAATATCACAAAACTGATATGGCTGTAAATGCAGAAACGGTACCAAAACAAAATGAAACAAAAAACTCAAAGGACAAACAGAAAACCCTACCTAAACCCTCAAGTTTAGTCTCGGGATTTTACATATACCAACAACACAGGAGATCACAATCAACGTAATTAACACAGCATGGGTGGCAATACATGGTACACAGAGTCCCTGACTAACCCCCTTGTGGAGATCCGAACAGGTACTGTGGCCACACACTGTTCATCTTCCTCTTAGTCATGAGTTCATAGCTGTAACCAGACCACTTATCCAAAACTCACCTCAGAGGACTTTCTTTAGGGATAGTTGAAACATTCCCCAATTTTTAAAGACAGAATAAAAGACAAGCAAAACACAAACGGCGCACATAAAGGCTAGCATCCAAAGAAACTTGTTCACAAATCAGGTAAAAATTCAGCAACTACTTCCTCTCTCCAACAGGGTACCCCAAATACAAAACAATTGTATTATTCCAGAGGAAAAGCCCCAAAGGTAGAGAAAATAAAGTTTCCAGCTGTACACACCAAAGTGACTTACCCCACTGTATTGAGCCCGTCGACTCCCAAATGTTGACTGCTTGCTCCAATTGCGATGCACTGGGGCAGCCAGGGCTGCTTCGGGGGAATTTCTAAGGGCAGATCCTCAGGACAAGTGGTCCCAGCAGCTGCTAGGGCCTTACCCAAGAATTCCCCAACCGGGGTCAGCTGGCCATGAGCAACTAGCCTCCTGGCTGGCTTTACCAATATTTGTTACTGAGTCCAAGCTCATACTGCTCACTGCACAACAGGCCAATAAGTCAAGAGATGAGTTGTTCGGGCAAGGAGTAGCGACTTCAGTTGGAACCCAGCAGACGCAGAAAACAACAACCCACCACCCCAAAGAACCAGCTTTCCCGAGGTAGCGTTCAGGCTTCTTTTATACTAAAAGGGGAGGGAGTAAAGTTCTGGTTCCGGCCAGACCCCGGAAGGGGATGTGTTAATTTCTTCTTGCCTGCAGCCATTCACAGGTGGTCCTAGTCAGGCTGTTTCCTGTGACCTAAACAACAGTATTTAGCTTAATGCTCATTACCTGGGAGGCAGGGTTCCCAGAGATGGGCCATTATGTGTAATTTAAGCTTATAGGTAACAGCCCTTTAGTGATTAACTTATAAAAGAATACAAAGATTCTTCCCTATTACACTCCCTCTAGTTGAAGCTTGTTCATGTTTAGACACAGAAGAAGAAAGTATGGAATATTGTTGCTGTGGAAACAAACCTAGAAAATGACTTTCTTTTCTCCTTTATATAAATGTAGGAGTCATATCTCATGGCTAAGATGAATATGAATAATTACACATTGGCATTGAAAGCTTGCTCCCAAGGTGCTCTGTGGCAGTCAGCTCTGAGGACCATGAAATGGGCTCCAAGTGCCATTCTAGCATATAATCTTTCTCACTTTGATGCACAGTCACTGGGTTAAATTTTATTTTCAGTGTATCCTACAATGAAATGACTGCATTTCAGTGGATTTCCGTTTGAGGATTTAAGATGTTTTAAAATCACACAGTGTAACAATTTTCAAGGGGAAAAAACCACTTACCCATTATTTTTAAAAGTTCCTTTCAAAAGTCTCTACTCTCTTTTATGTATTTGGAATCAGCCCGCATGAAAAGGTTTTCTGAAGATTCTACAGAAATATTTTCCCTTTCCTCCTATGAACTCCTACAAGAAAGGTAGTAAAAAGTAATAACAAAATACTTTACATTTTGTGATATTTCTCTTTGTGGAATGATTCTTTGTTTGACCACCTTTCCTCCTGACCAATTAATTACTTCACTGAAAGGAACATGTGGAAATGTTACTTTTTGTCACCTTACTTGACCAAAAGACTATTTTCATGTATTAAAACCTCCACATCCTAGCTGATTTCTGTGGTTCTATAGCTTGACTTTAACCATGTTGATAACTTTTGCTTCAAAAGTTGTAAAAATGGGGAGTTTCTCATTTTAACCCGTGTAAAACATTGCATTCTTCTAGCATTAAAAAAAGACTCCATGGGCTTCCCTGGTGGCGCAGTGGTTGGGAGTCCGCCTGCCGACGCAGGGGACACGGGTTCGTGCCCCGGTCTGGGGGGATCCCGCGTGCCGCGGAGCGGCTGGGCCCGTGAGCCATGGCCGCTGGGCCTGCGCGTCCGGAGCCTGTGCTCCGCAACGGGAGAGGCCACAACAGTGAGAGGCCCGCGTATCGCCAAAAAAAAAAAAAAAAAAAGACTCCATGATAGCACTCAGACTTTCTCCACATGCCTTCATGTAGCAGGTGCTCCTCATGGAGTAAGCGTGTAACTCTCATGTAAGCAGATTTGACATAGAGTTCCAGGCTGAGAGCTGGGAAATGCCTCTGGTTGTCTAACCAATCGGTTCTGGAGAAAACTGAAAAGAAAAAACTCAATTCACAGGGTTGTTAAACAGATAAACTAGATAGTGCATGTGGACATTGCAGGGTTCCTTGGGGTTCTGTGCCCTTCACTTTGCATGCTTTACACTAGCTCTGGGTGACCCCCATCCATTGTGTGTGTGTGTGTGTGTGTGTGTGTGTGTATTCCAAATACATTTCAGATGTCACCCATGAGTTTCAGATCCACACACTCAACTGTTTACCGGGACTTTCCACAGCTACCTCAAACACAATACATGCAAAACTGAACTCATCTTTGGCCTTTCCCAATCGGCTGCCCTTCCTAAGTCTCCATATTGGTAAGTGCACTGCCTTCTACCCACGTGCCCAAGCCAGAAACCTGGGCGTCCCAACTCCCTTCTCACCCTTGCCCACCCTTCGTTTCCAAACCTAACTGGACCCCACTCACTTTTCTCCATCTTTTGCCACTGCCTTGGTTAAGGCTGCCCATCTCTCTCACCTGGGCTCCTGCAGCAGATTCTGGGTGAGCCTCCTGCCTCCAGTCTTGCCCTTTTGTTCAGCGTTCATTGCAGCCAGAGTTCTCTCTCTAAAGCACACAGCGTCTCTCCTTTCAATGCGTTCATGGTCCTCCTGTTCTCCTCTGAACGAAGTCCAACCTCCTTATGATCCTTTCCATCTTTTCTCTGGTCACTCTCCAGTCTCTTCTTTATCCATCTCCCTCACATCGCACTCCAGCCATACCGAGCATCTTTTAATTCTTCACACACACATTGTTTCTCTAACCTCCAGGTCTTTGTACTCAGACTTTGCTGACAGGGTTGAGACTGGGAGTTATTAAACTACAAATACAGAGGGCTTCCCTGGTGGCGCAGTGGTTGAGAGTCCACCTGCCGATGCAGGGGACACAGGTTCGTGCCCCGGTCCGGGAAGATCCCACATGCCGCGGAGCGGCTGGGCCCATGAGCCATGGCCACTGAGCCTGCGCGTCCAGAGCCTGTGCTCCGCAAACGGGAGAGGCCACAACAGTGAGAGGCCCGCATACCGCAAAAAAAACAAAAACAAAAACTACAAATACAGAAAATTCTAGGATTTCTCCTCTGACTCATTTTTTATAGTGAAGTATTTTCACTCACCTCTCCCTTGAACTCCAGACCCATATTTCCAACTGTCCCCACAGTTCGTCCTTCATTTGCATATCTAACAGACATCTCAAAATTAAAAGTGTCCAAAACTGATCTTCTCTGTCAACTTATCCCACATATCACCACTTACCCACTAGGTATTTTACTTACTTATTTTGTTTATTATCTGTCTTCCCCATTGGAAGGTAAGCTCCAACATTTGGAATAACTTTTCCTTTTCATTCAACAATGAATTCCCAGAGCTAGTATGGTTCCTGACTGTTATGGACAGAATGGTTGTGCCCTTCCCCCAAAGTTCATATGTTGAGCTCTACTCCACCCCCACCTCCCACTGTGATGTTATTAGAAGGTAAGATCTTTGGGAGGTAATTAGGATTAGGTGAGGTCGTACTGGTGGAGCCCTCATGAATGGTATCAGTGCCCTTGTAAGAGGCACAAGAGAGCTTGCTTTCTCTGCTCTGTTCTTTGCCATGTGAGGATATAATAAGTTGGCAGTCTGCAACCTGGAAGGGCACCCTTACCAGATCTGACTGTGCTGGTACCCTGGGCTCAGACTGCTAGACTCCAAAACTGTGAGAAATAAATTTCTGTTGTTTATAAGGCACTAGGTTTGTGGTATTTTGTTATAGCAGCCAGAACAGACTAAGACATCAACACAAACACTCCCATTTACCATTGCAACAAAAAGAATAAAATATCTAGGAATAAACCTACCTAAGGAGACAAAAGACCTGTATACAGAAAATTATAAGACACTGATGAAAGAAATTAAAGATGATACAAATAGATGGAGAGGTATACCACGTTCTTGGATTGGAAGAATCAACATTGCGAAAATGACTATACTACCCAAAGCAATCTACAGATTCAATGCAATCCCTATCAAACTACCACTGGCATTTTTCACAGAACTAGAACAAAAAAATTCACATTTTGTATGGAAACACAAAAGACCCCGAATAGCCAAAGCAGTCTTGAGAAAGAAAAACGGAGCTGGAGGAATCAGGCTCCCTGACTTCAGACTATACTACAAAGCTACAGTAATCAAGACAATATGGTACTGGCACAAAAACAGAAAGATAGATCAATGGAAGAGGATAGAAAGCCCAGAGATAAACCCACACACATACGGTCACCTTATCTTTGATAAAGGAGGCAGGAATGTACAGTGGAGAAAGGACAGCCTCTTCAATAAGTGTTGCTGGGAAAACTGGACAGGTACATCTAAAAGTATGAGATTAGATCACTCCCCAACACCATACACAAAAATAAGCTCAAAATGGATTCAAGACCTAAATGTAAGGACAGAAACTATCAAACTCTTAGAGGAAAACATAGGCAGAACACTCTATGACATAAATCACAGCAAGATCCTTTTTGACCCACCTCCTAGAGAAATGGAAATAAAAACAAAAATAAACAAATGGGACCTAATGAAAGTTCTTGGATTGGAAGAATCAACATTGTGAAAATGACTATACTACCCAAAGCAATCTACAGATTCAATGCAATCCCTATCAAACTACCACTGGCATTTTTCACAGAACTAGAACAAAAAATTTCACATTTTGTATGGAAACACAAAAGACCCCGAATAGCCAAAGCAATCTTGAGAAAGAAAAACGGAACTGGAGGAATCAGGCTCCCTGACTTCAGACTATACTACAAAGCTACAGTAATCAAGACAGTATGCTACTGGCACAAAAACAGAAATATAGATCAATGGAACAGGATAGAAATCCCAGAGATAAACCCATGCACATATGGTCACGTTATCTTTGATAAAGGAGGCAAGAATATACAATGGAGAAAAGACAGCCTCTTCAATAAGTGGTGCTGGGAAAACTGAACAGCTACATGTAAAAGAAGGAAATTAGAACACTCCCTAACACCATACACAAAAATAAGCTCAAAATGGATTAAAGACCTAAATGTAAGGCCAGATACTTTAAAACTCTTAGAGGAAAACATAGGCAGAACACTCTATGACATAAATAACAACAAGATCCTTTTTGACCCACCTCCTAGAGAAATGGAAATAAAAACAAAAATAAACAAATAGGACTGAATGAAACTTCAAAGCTTTTGCACAGCAAAGGAAACCATAAACAAGACCAAAAGACAACCCTCAGAATGGGAGAAAGTGTTTGCAAATGAAGCAACTGACAAAGGATTAATCACCAAAATTTACAAGCAGCTCATGCAGCTCAATATCAAAAAAACAAACAACCCAATCCAAAAATGGGCAGAAGACCTAAACAGCCATTTCTCCAAAGATACACAGATTGCCAACAAACACATGAAAGAATGCTCAACATCATTAATCATTAGAGAAATGCAAATCAAAACTACAATGAGGTATCACCTCACACCAGCCAGAATGGCCATGATCAAAAAATCTACAAACAAGAAATGCTGGAGAGGGTGTGGAGAAAAGGGAACCCTCTTGCACTGTTGGTGGGAATGTAAATTGATACAGCCACTATGGAGAACACTATGGAGGTTCCTTAAAAAACTAAAAATAGAACTACCATACGACCCAGCAATCCCACTACTGGGCATATACCCTGAGAAAACCATAATTCAAAAAGAGTCATGTACCACAATGTTTATTGCAGCTCTATTTACAATAGCCAGAACATGGAAGCACCCTAAGTGTCCATCAACAGATGAGTGGATAAAGAAGATGTGGCACATATATACAATGGAATATTACTCAGCCATAAAAAGAAACGAAATTGAGTTATTTGTAGTGAGGTGGATGGACCTAGAGTCTGTCATACAGAGTGAAGTAAGTCAGAAAGAGAAAAACAAATACCGTATGCTAACACATATATATGGAATCTAAAAAAAAAAAAAAATGGTCATGAAGAACCTAGGGGCAAGACAGGAATAAAGATGCAGACCTACTAGAGAATGGACTTGAGGATACAGGGAGGGGGAAGTGTAGGCTGGGACAAAGAGAGAGTGGCATGGATATATATACACTACCAAATGTAAAATAGATAGCTAGTAAGAAGCAGCCGCATGATACAGGGAGATCAGCTTGGTGCTTTGTGACCACCTAGAGGCATGGAATAGGGAGGGTGGGAGGGAGGGAGACGCAAGAGGGAAGAGATATGGGGATATATGTATATGTATAACTGATTCACTTTGTTATAAAGCAGAAACTAACACACCACTGTAAAGCAATTATACTCCAATAAAGATGTTAAAGAAAAAAACAAAACACAAACGGGGACACTCAGTCAATATTTGTTGAATGAATAAATGATCTTATAGCAACAGAATGAAGATGAACCAAACCGTACCCAGAATTCCCCAGATCTGGATAACCATGGTGCAGTCAAAAGATCACAGATTCTGTCAGGCAGATCTCTCTAGTTGTGTGACCTAGGGTGACTCGTTTAATCTCTGAGACATTTTTCTCCTTTGTAAAATACAGATACGATAGCTCACAAGATTGTTTGGGTTAACTGATACAATTGGCTTTAGCCATACTGTGGGTTGGCCCTCAATTAATATTCAGTTCCCAAATGTTAGTTTCGCAAAGACTACTGGAAGCCTTAAAAACTTGGCAAGGTTAGCAAGCCGTATCTAAAACAGGTCTCAGATGAAGCAACTCACTAATTAATCAAACTGTGCTCTCTAAGGAGCCTGGTTTCATAAAAATGCTACAGGGTTTAGTGTGAGGGTCAATTGAAAAGCGTATTTTTGTAAATAGTTGCTCAAGGCATGGTCTCCTTGAGGAATTGGGAGCATGAACTCCCCTTTCCCTTTATTTCTCCTAACTCACTGGGAAGTGTTTGAGACATTGTTTATTGAGCTTGGAGTACCATGGCTCGCCCTCTTGCATAATGCCTAATAGCTGTGCATTTATGTATAAAGTTCCTTTCACCGCATTGTGGCCAAAAGTCTTTCAAGTGGGTTAGAGTGGCAAAGGAGTCAACATCAAAAACTGGGCCATGTAAGAGAGAGGTCCAAAGTTTCAAGAGAAATGAAATGAAAATGCAATTTTGCCCAGTGCTTACGATTGCCAGGGCAAAATAAAATATAGTCCTCTTCTAAGGTGAACTTGTGAAAGTACATTTGTGGGATGATGTTTGCAGACACACTGCAAGGGCGCTGATGTTTGTTGACATTGCAGCATATGGGACATGGAAGGAACTGATACATCATCTAAGAATCACAGCCTAACACAGCTAAATGAAACCTTAGGAGTCTTTTGTCTTGAAGACCAGGAAAATGAAGGGCACACAGATGAAGTGACTGTGAGGGTCACACTGCTGATAGGGAGCAGAAAGACAACTTAAACCCCAGTCTTTGGAATCTCAGGTCGGAGCCTTTTCTACCGCAGTGTGCTCACAGCAAGCAAAGAGGGGTCAAAAGAGGCTAAGTGACTTCAGTTTTCAGTGAAGTTTTTAAAGTTTTCTCCATGGTCAGAGATTAAAATGACCTAAAATAGCTCAGCATTTAATCAATGAGATAATGTATATGAAAGTGCATTGTAAATTATAAAATATTGCCTAACTATTGGGTGAATTTCTGATTAAATCTGCAAGGTTAATAAATAAAATGGTCAGACCAGATGGACATAATCGTACAGTATTACATGTCACATTTTGATGACAATCAAACACATCAAAGTGATTTTACCTGCTTTGTCAGCTGTTCCATTGATTCTTTGTTGCTGACTTCAGAGGAGGTAACACATGGATCACAAATTTATACAAGAAAAATGTGCAGGAAAATTAATTTGTACATGGTGTTTTTTAAGTTTTTTTCAATTATAAAAAGAATGCATAAATATATTATTGTAGAACACTGGGGAAATACAGCAAATACATATATAAATATAAAAGAAACAATGAAAATTACCTGCAAAACTACCCCTGGAAAAAATACTATTAAAATATTGGTATATTTTTTCTAAAAGATTAATATCCTGTAAGTATATACTGTACATGCAGCTTAAAATCCTACCTTCAAACAATATTATTTAGTGACTTTTTTTGATTAGTCTCGAAAGAATATTATAATTGGTGGTATATTATTTCTTTTTATAGAACTATTATAACTTATTTATCCATCCATTTATTATTGGACATTTATCTTGTTACCAAGTTTTCACTATTATAACTATTTCTGACATGAAAGCAATGCTTCTCTGGCCACACTTCTGATTTTTATCCTTCTTAGAATAGATTCCTAGAAGTTGGATTATTAGATCAAAGACTATGACAATTTTTAATATTCCTCATAAGGATCACTCAGTTGCTTTTCAGAGACTGTGACCTATTTATACTTGCACTGGCATTGTGAATAAACATACATCTCACCACATCCTTGTCAGCATTATCATATACAATATTTGACAATGGGTGAAAGTTTGATGAGAAATAGGGGTTTTGGATGGTCTCAAAATAAATTCCCACAGGTGCTTAATAACTACAAAAGAAAAAATAATAACTTTACAGAAGAGGAAACTTCCAGACACCACATTAACAGAGATACAAGTTAGTCTCATCAGTAATGGGACAATTGGCATCATGTTCCTCATAAGAGGATGCAAGAAGGAAGATAGAGCATCATTTCTGAGATATTCCTGCCCAAAATGCATAACCTGAGTCTAATCATGGGGAAACATCAGACAAACCCAAATTAGGAGACATTCAACAAAATAAATGATCTGTATTCATCAAAAAGGCCAGTGTCATGGAATTTAATGTTTTCTGGTTTCTATTGTTGTTGAATTCTGTTCCTCATTATATTTCATGAGGGGTATTGCTGGCATAGAGGAAAGCTTCTGGATTTTGCACATTTTTCTTGTATGCTACCATTTTACTTATTATGAATTAATGTTAGGAACTTTCAGTTAATTCCCCTGCAGTTTTTTAAAGATATATAATCTTATTGTCTGAAAATAACAGTGATTTTGACTCTTCCTTTCCAATAATTTTACCTTTTATTTCTGCCTGATATCTTATTGCAGCAGGTAAAATTTCTGGAACAGTGCCACATAATACAGACATCCAGCATTTCTGCCTCTTCCTGGTTTTAATGGGAATGTTTCTGGTGTTTCAATATTAAGGATGATACAGCTTGTCTATATGAGATATTGCAAGTTAAAGGGAGTATCTTCTTATTCCTAAATTTCTATGAGGATCTTTTTAATCAGGCATGAATGTGGAACTTTACCTGAACCTCTTTTTGCTATCTACTGAGATTATCATACAGCTTTTCTTATTGAGATTGTTGAACTGAAAACGTTTCTAATGTGAATCTATCCTTGCTTCCTGGACTAAACCTGATATAGCTGTGGTAAATAATTCTCGTAATACTTCATTTTGCCATTATATTTTGTCCTTTTGCAACTCTGTGGTGGATTTGTACTGTATCAACTTAGTTTAGCTGGGAGTGTTTCTAGAATTCCCTTCTGTGCATAGTTCTGGGTTAGCTGGACCACAAGAGACAATCATGTGAGATTGGGAAAGGGAAGTGAAGCAGGAGCCATATTCTCATACACTCATAAGTCAGTGCCAGGCATGAGGCATTGATGCCAGTTAGAGTGTTGTCACTGCTCTCCGGGCTCTCCCACTGATTGTGGTGGGACAGCAGCCAGGCCACAGCACCCCAAGTCCCTGGCGGCCAACATCTTCAGTTTCACTGACTCCTGGGCTGGGTACGTTTCAGCTCCATGAGAAGGGTGCCAATTTCTCCTGCAGATCCCCCTAGTATCAAAATTGGAGGCTTGGTGGGTGATGAGAGGCCGAGGTAGGGTCCAGTCGGTCTTTGCAGGCTCCAGTTCTTGCTGCCCCACTTCATGTCCATCCTTCTTTCCTCATTGCCTACTTTGCTGATTTTAGGCTCCAGCCCCAGACACAGAAGCAACAGCCATATAGAAATTGCTTAACCAGCTCCCACAATTGTATAAGGTCTATATAATATATCCCTATGTTATATATCTCCTGGGGGTTCTCGTTCTCTGACCAAATCCTGATTGAAACACTGTCCGTAAGTGAGACGATCTAAATATGTTCTCATTATTCTTTGTTGGCTCCATAAGAGTCATCCTCTGACCTGCTCAGCCCTGCTCTGTGACACAGGCCTAATCTTTACAGTTGGGGGTTCACTTGCCCTCTAGCTTCTATTGGGCATGGTCAATATGTGCACTGGTAGAAGTTTGAAGGGCAGGAGGAGAGAGAGCAGAAGGCTTTCTTCTGCCTCTCCCTCCCGCCCAGCCTAGGCCCGGTGGTCTGGCAACAGCCATATTCTCCATGGCTACCGTTCTTACCCTGAAGCCTCTTCTCCACAATTCAAATCTTCACCATCTCTAGGGGCATTATTTTCTCCATGCATAGTTCTCTACTGCAGCGTGAAAATTATCCCCCCCTGCCAATTTAACAGCAAACATTTACTCTCCCACATCGTTTCTGACAGCCGGGTAGTTCTGGCTCAGGGTCTCTCATGAAGCTGCATCAGGATGTGGGTTGAGCTGCAGTGATCTGAAGCTTGACTGGGACTGGAGGATCTGGTTCCGAGCTCTTGAAGATGGTTGTCGGCAGGAGGCCCCAGGTCCTTACCCTGTGGGCTTCTCCAAAGTGTTGCTTGAGTGTCCTACGAAAAGGCAGCTGGCTTCCCTAAGAACAAGTGATCTGAGAGAGAGAACAAGGAAGAAGCACATGCTTTTCAGTCTCAGGAGTCACACCCCCTCACTTCCGCCACATTCTGTTCCTTTGAAGGGAGTCTCTAAGTCTAACCCACACTCAAGCAGACGGGAATTCAGCTCTATTTCTTCAAGGAAGGAGTAGCAAAAAATTTGTGGCCATGCTTTAAAACCTCCACATTCTTTGCCCCTTTCAGGTCTGGGATGGTAATGGCTTCCCATTGTTGCTGGTTTTGGATACCTCAATATACATGAACTTCCTAAACCCTTGCCCACTTCTCTATAAATAATTCCTTCATTAAATTGTCTGTAGTTAAACACATTTGAACATAATCCTGCTTCCAGGATTGTAAGACAATATGTTACGGAGGGAGGGTATGCACAGTTATACAGCATGAGAATTTCATGGACATATATATTTATGTAATTATTTGTATATTATATGTAATTTATATATTTTTATAATTCTTACATAAGTATACAAAATATATAATTATTATATACTTTATATATTATATCATATATATATAGAGAGAGAGAAATATGGGGTTTTTGGGTTTTCCTAAGTAAAATATTCAATAATAAAATAAATAAACGTGCCTGGATGGCTGCTGGTACTTGGTACTTGGTACTTGGTACCATTCCCCTCTTCCCACCCCTTCTGTGCTCTCTCTACAGTACAGGGGCTAGAAACCTGAGAACTACATTTCTCAAAATCCTTTGCTGTCAGGTTTCTGACTCATGGTCTGTTAATGAGAGGCACTCACTGTGAGATTTAAAAGGCAGAAGGGAAAGCAGTGCAGTGGCCTCAGGGTCTTTCCTCCCAGAGATACCTATCTTGGTGCTGCAGGCAACTGTGACCATTGGCAGGGATTGGTTTCTTGCAGTTGCAGACTGGGGAGACATAGCAACTTCCAGATTTCCCGAAAGCTGTCTGGAACCTGAGTGCTATCAGCCATCTTCCCTGGCTTTTGCTTCTCTGTTTCTTTCAAAGATGTGTGTGTGCGTGTGTGTGTGTGTGTGTGTGTGTGTGTGTGTGTGTTTCCCAATGTTTTCCCAATGTGTTTCCCAATGTGTTTCCCAATGTTCCCTGTCCTAAATCATGTTCTATCTAAAATACCCAGAGTACTTTATTTTCCTAACCAAGGTGTAACTAATACAATAATTAGAAGGAAATAAAAAACCTGAATGCGCAATAATTATTTTTCATTTATTTTTTCTATAGCAAAAGATTCATTTTGAGATTGTCAATTTCATTAGCATGACATTCTTTAAAATTTTTTAAATTCTTTCTGCATTTTTGATATATTGGACTAAATACTACTTTTATTTATATATTTGCTTTTTTCACTCTTTTTAAAAATTAGATTTGCCAGAGGTTTTGTTTTTATTTTCAAAATCTGTTCTTTGATTTTTATACCGTTAGAGGTGTGTATTTAGCTGCATGCATCAGAAAATCCAACTAACATTGGCTTCAACAAATAGGCATCGATTTTTTCCAACATAATAATGAGCTCAGAGGTAGATGGTTGCTAGCATTGTTTAACTACTCGGGGATCAGACTCATTCTGTTTTTTCAATTCACTATCCCTATCCATTGACTTCCCTCCTCATGTTTGTGACTTCCTGTTTACAAGATGGTTATTATGTCAGACATCAGAGGTACATTCAAGGCAGAAAATGTGGCCAGGGAAGGGGAAGAGAGAAAGCACTGAATCGGCTCTGACAGTACCCCTTTCTACCATTAAAGCAAGAGTGTTCCAGGAAGCCCCCTCAATCATCCTCCACTGGTATCTCAGTGATAAGATTTATTTCACATGGCCACTTGTACTTACAAGCAGTTCTAAGAAGTTATTTAATTCACTTCCCAGCTTCTGTAGAAGAAGACAAGAGGAAATAAGGTTACAGAAATCACCCTAGGGATACCCTGGTGGTCCAGCAGTTAAGACTCCACGCTCCCAATGCAAGGGGCCTGGGTTCGATCCCTGGTCAGGGAACTAGATCCCACATGCTGCAACTAAAGTTCCCACAAGCGGAAACGAGGATCCCGTGTGCCGCAAGTAAGACCCGGCACAGCCACATAAATAAATAAATATTTTTTTTTAAAAAAAGAAAATCATCCTACAGTCTCCACCACATGTATCAATTTCATGATGCTTGTTTCTGCTTCTTTTTAATTTATCTTGCTGTTTATTTTCTAAGTTACTGAGTCAAAGAAGAAAGTTTATTTCATTTCGTTGTTGTTAAACAATGAGATCATTTTATGCTGTGAGTTTGCCTATGAGGATAGCTTTGACAACATCCCGTGAGTTTTGATTTAATGTGTTCTCATTGCAATTTTCTAAATGACCTAAAATTGCACCATTGATTTCCTCTCTTACTGATAGTTTTTTTTTAGGAGAGTATTTTTCACTTCCATGAGGTTGAGGGCTTTATCCTTAAACTTTTTTCTTGATTTCTAGATTTATTGCATTTTAGGCAGAAAATGTAGTCATTACAATTTCTATTTTTTGAGATTTATTGAACTTTTCTTTGTGGTTTAGTGTAAGATCAGTTTTTGTAAATGTAAATGTTTCTCAAACATTTTAATAAAAGGTATATTTTTGTTTATATTATATATTATAATATGTATGTATTGTTCAAATTCTCTGTAACCCCAGTTTTGTGATGGGGTTTTTTGGTTCTCATTTGTCTGCAGAAGTCATTCCCAAATTAAACAACTATCAGTTTCTTCTTATGTTTGTAATCATAGTCTCTCTGTGCCTCAGTTTCCTCATCTGTAAAATGGAAGAAATAATAGTTCCTGCTTCACAGAGCTGTTGAGAGGGTTAAATAATTTAATTTTATGTGAAATGCTTATAACAGCGCCTTGTACATGGTCAGCATTCAATAAGGGTTATGAAAGTAATCAAACACGGAGGCCATTAGACTGAGGTGTCTCTATTGCCTTGGTAGCCTGCATAAGAATACCGAAATGTTCGTCAGAGTCAGTTCCTATAAATGCCCCAAGGGTAAGAAGAAGAATCAATCACCAAAGAGCCAAAGAGCCTTTCCCAAATAATGCAACTGCTGAGGCTATAGCCAATCAATGTCCTTGTTTTGCTTTGCATCTTCTCTGTAAAACTCTTGCCCATAGCTACTGTCATTGGATCACTCCTAACCACTTCTGGTTTGGCACTGCCCAATTCCAATCAACTTTTGCTCAAATAAACTCTTAAAATTTTTAATATGCCTCAGTTTACCTTTTAACAATGTTAACTAATATTATTATTGTTTTCAGTCTAGCAGACTTGCTCTGTTTCCAATAACAGAGCAAGAGTAGGACAGGATCTGTATTCTCAGGCCAATTCCATTGGCATAAAAGTTGTTGTTAATTAGTCCCAGATTCTGGCAGCAGTGCGTCTGTCCTAACCTGCAGTTGCTTAAATGCATTTTTGACATTTTCTCGGTTTCATAGACTTTTATTGGGAGGTTGCAAGAGGTTGTGTCAAGGGTTACTAGCCATCCACCTTTTAAACCAGAACACTTGTATCTAATTTTTAAAATAACCTGCTTCAATGTGATTCAAGTTAGGTGGAGATTGATGCTATAATTCAATTGTCATAAAGAAATAACCATTAAGGTACTTCTCAGCCCTGGCTGGGCACATTCTTAATGGCCTCAGAAGACTTTGGTGAAATATTTCAGATAATATTTTTGTTCTTACCAGGAGTTCATTTGAGAATTAAGTTCCCTTTTTCTTCACATATCATGAATTTCAACACTATCTTTCTGAATTGTATCTGATCTATTCTCTAAAACCAATCATAGAATCATCTCTAAAATAGTACCCCTGCGTCGATGAGAGCTCCCTTTTAAAAATAAAAGTCTGACAGGCATCATGTACTTTAAATTGAACATAGACTGCAAAGCAGCCCTCGTCCATTCATCCAACTGACATTTGAATAACCCAGATCAGAAAAGAATAAGACCATAAATCGAAGAAGACTCTAATCCTGGCTGGGGCTTGGTGATCCTATCAACCCAGGAGTGAAGACAGCAATCATGCATAACATGGGAATTCTACATTTGCACATAAAGTCAACCTCCTATGATGGAAAGAGCACTTGAGTAGGGGTCAGAAGACAGGGGCTGAAGTGCTGATTTCAAAATGAACTGACTATGTCACTTAACTTTTCGTAGTCTCATTTCTCTTGTTTATAAAATGAGGATAGTGTCCTAGGCCATACCTCCTTCACGACTATGTTTTTCCTGCCCTCAGGGAGCTCATGGTTAGTGGAGGGACAGTAGGAAGTAAACGGTAGCATGGGTGAGCTTTGGAAATTTAGGATTTGAATACCAGCTCCACCCACTTATTAACTCTATAATTTTGAGCAAATTATTTGTGTTCTTGATGCCTCAGTTTCCTCATCTGTAAAATGGGGATGATAATAGTATCTATGTCATAGGGTATTTTGAGGATTAAATTAAAATAATAATGTTCATCAAACTCTTAGCCCAGTTCCTGGCACAAGGGAAGCACTCAATAAATGGTATATATAATACTCAAATGTGACTGGTTCTCTTTGGGTAGCCTTTGATTTATCCCCTAAGCCCACCACAAGGCCAGACTTAGTAGTTTGCCTCAGACTCCTGATATCTTCCCTTCCCGCCAAAAAGACCAGCTCCAAAGGATTGACAAAAAATGTTAATGAAGATTTCATGGAGATTCAGAGGAAGGGGTAAAATGATAATAATAACAACAACAACTAAATGGTACTGATTCTTATTATGTTTTAGGCATGGTGTTGAATACTTCCCATGAATGATTTCATTTCATTCCATACAATACAGCAACATGTAAGCCAACTTTCTCTTGGATATTTTAATTTTTTTCTGTATAGCCTCTTTAGAGAAAGAACTACTTTCTGAGTAGTCTCTTTCTTCTGTCTTCTTTTTGTCAAGGCACTGAAAATTCCCTCTATTGTCCTAAACAATTCAGTTTTCCCATCAGGTTGCACATCCCATTCAGTAAAACCAATGTGTGATAGTGAGACTGACTGCTATTCTTCCCTAATTCGTGCTGACCAGGAACGTCTCAGTTCATCCCACAGTGCCTACTGTTAGGGAGTTAGGACCAGTGGTCCCTATCACCCCATGCAGTCAAGAAGAGTATCTAGATTTCAATCTTGCTCCCTGTTTATCTCCTGTGCCTGATGCAGCGCCTGACACTCAGGAAGTCATTTAAAAATATTTATGGAATGAATAAGTGTGTGATCAAACTGACATAACAGAGGTCAGAATGAACTAGTGTTTAACAAAGGAGTGGCAATGTACTGTGGGGAACAGACTGAGAGAATGTTTGAAACTTTCATGGAGAAGACAGGACTTGACCTTGAAAGCTAAGTAAAATTTTAATAGGCAGAGACTAGGAACAAGATAATTTCACGGTAAAGGGAGCTGAGCAACAGATACAAAAGAGTATGTGGTTTGTTCAGTGCAGAGAAGTCACGTGAACAGCCTGTATCATGGAGGTTCAATGCCTGCGCCCCAGAGCTGCCTGAACCTTCAGGGCAGACAGAAAGAGTATAGTCAGAGATGGGGCTGGGAAGCTTGTGGAAGGCAGCTCAAAGGAAGAGCTGGAGCACCTTGTTCAGGAGTTTGCTTTATTTGTAGGCAACTCTACCACTGAGAGTTTCTGAGGAGATTGGCTTGCTCAGATGTGTCCTTTAAAAGATGACTCTGCTGAGGAGGGACTGGGGGTGGGCAGAGACTGGAGACAAGGACAGCCAGACTAGAGACAGGATGGCAGTGCACACAGGTGAGCACTTTCCTCCTTACGACTTTGAGGCCGCCTCCTCAAGGAAAGTTTGTCTGGAATGGTGCTTCTGCTCCCAAGAGATCTGAGAATATATTTGTCATATGAAAGAAGTAGAGTTGTGTTCTCCATGTTCTTTGGAAGTATTTTAAACCCAAGGTCATAGAGAGAAAGTTAATTAACATAGAAAAATACCATAGATATTAAATCTTCTAATCAAGGCTAACAAGTCTGCTCTAACTGGAATGGGGAGGGATAAGCATATTCATAAATCCAAAGTAAGAAAAGAAGAGCGAGGAGAAAGGCAGTTTTCAAATCCTGGGAACCTCTCCATTGCTCTCTTCAGAGCTGCCACTTGTTCCAAGCAGGTGATTGTGTTATTAATTCTTTGACAGTCTCTGATATATTCCTAGAATGTGCAGAATTCCAAACAATAAAGCGACTCTATTACTTTGTGGGGTCAACCTCTCCTTCTGAAGCCATGGCCACCATCATGTGTCTGCTCATGGCCACCATCTTGTTTTCCTCCACAATCATTTTTTATTCACCATTGCTCTATACAAATTTAAATCTCTGGTTAATTCTGACATCACATAGTCACCATAAAAATTTCCCCTACTCCCATTGCAATTTTAAAAATTATTTCATGCCCAAAGGCATCAAGAGTGGAGGGTAGGAGGGGATCAACATTAAGGCACAAAATAGCAACGGTGCCTATAGCGATTTGAGATTCGTTGGGTATGGAGATAACAGATCAGGAAACAGCCAAGATGATTTACATGTTTTAGCTGGGGTCCCGGGAGGATGGTGATATTATTTGTTAGAAATAATACTGGGATTTGAGGTGTTATTATTTAGTATTTAGCCAGAAAACCAGGGTCTACCACAATCCTTTCCCAAACCATTGCCACCTACTGTGAAGTTACCAAGAGAAAACACACACACACATACACACACACACACACACACACACACACACAGCAAATAAAAGAACAGGGTAAATCAGGTAAAAGATTCTGCTCAATTTTCCTGCTCCTTTCTCCCTCAAAGCCCAGAGTCAGGTTTCAACTCTTGCCACACTGATCACATGGTTGAAAGAAGCCCAAAAGAGAGGAGAGAGTACAAGACAGCCAGACTGGTTGGGGCCCTTATCACTTTAGACATGTAGAAAGAAGAGACAGATAAGAGACAGATGGTCAGATCTGCTTAGTTGGAGAAAGGCCTGGGTCAGCAAACTAGTTTGGCTCTACAGAGAAAGCAAAACAATTGAGAAAGTTCCGCCCATACCTCTTAATGTAGAGGTTGGCAAACTATGGAGCATGTGGCCCATTGATTGTTTTTGTATGACTCATAAGCTAAGAATGATTTTTTCATTTTTAAATGCCTGGAAAAAATTAAGAGAAGAGTGATATTTCATGGCAAGTGAAAATTGTATAAAATTTGAATTTTATTGTCCATACACAAAACTTTATTGGAACACAGCCATGCCCATTCATTTACCTATTGTCAATGACTGCTTTTAGCTTCAACAGAGAAGATATAGCCCACAAAGCCTAACATAGTTATCTGGCCCTTTATAGAAAAAGTTTGCTAGCCCCTGTTCTAAAGTATAGTGATGTCCCCCAAATAAATAGGGCCTGATTAGATTTAAAAATATGACCCATGCATATCAATTTCTCCTCTCTGGGAGAAGGAAGGAAGAGCTTGGAAAGAGAACAGAGGAGCTCTGTCCTCCTTCCTTTAAAGGAAACTGTATCCCAAGATTGGAACACAGGAGGAGAAGCATGTTTTGAGATGGCAGACTGTATATTTAGTTTAAGGTGTTTGGAGACAACCAGGAGGTGACTGGACTTCTCAGTTTGAGTCTCAGGAAACAGAGTAAAAGATATGGACTTTAAGACATGTCTACCAAGGGAATAGTGAAGCCATGGAATAGCTATCCCAAGGAGAACATAGATGGGCAAGAAGAGAGCTGGCTAGGGTTACCAGGTAAAATATTTATTTACTTGCTAAATCTGGCCACCCTATTGGGGACAGAACTTTGAAATTTGAAGTTTGAATAGAAAAGGTGGGGCCAACAAAGGAAACAGAGAAGGGGAAGTCAGATGAGTAGGAGAAGAATCCTAAAAGTAGGAGCCATTTGTAATCTTGGGTAGTTTGGTTGGAACAGTGCGGGCAGGTGTCATCAGAGTGAAAAAGAGAAACTAAGTATATACATTCTCCTTTCCAGAAATTTACTTGTGCTGCAAAGGACCATAGTAGGGGAGGTTGAGGGGAGACTGGGGTAACGGCTGAGTTTGGAGTTAAAGGGGCCACGTGAGCCTGTCTTTGGTGAAGGTGAGAAGACAGTGGGAAGTGGTTGAAGATGTGATGAAATGAGGTCTTTGCTGCTGTTAACATTTGTCTGGGTTACTACTCACACTAGTGTGTTCTCCTCGCCCCCAGCATGACCCCTATCACACCCACCACTAGAGAGGACAATCTTGTCAAAAATTAAACACTGAAGAGTTCCACACCCAGACTTTTTCTCCACAGACTGTTCCCAGCACATCCTTCACAGATGGGTGAAGGAAATAACTCAGTAGTACCCTGGAAGCAAGGACAACTGGTCACTCAGACATCAACAATGAGAAATGAATGATTTCAAGAATTCACACAGCATTGATTGGTTGATGGGCAGTCGATTCTAAGCAGATTCTGTAACTCAATCAATTAAAATAGTGAGATGGAAAGGATTGGGCTAGTGGTTCTCAACCACGGCTACACATTGAGATCACCTGGGAGCTTTACAAAAACCCACTGATGTTTGACAGACCCACTCCAGAAGTGCTCAATTAATTGGTCTAAAGGGCCTGATAGATTGGATTTTTTACATCTTCCCAGGTGATTCTATTGTTCATCCAAGGTTAAGAAGCACTGGATAGGGGAATAAGCATGTTGATATATTGATAATAGAGTTATTTACTAATATATGTCTTAAAAAGATGCATTTCACTTGTTCCAGTTATGGAAAAACACAAGCATATGTATATGTGTGTCTATGCATTGAAAAAAGAGGTTGGAAGAATAAAAAAATAAATAAAAATCTAAAGTTATATATCTTAGAAACTGTCATCAGCGCTTCTCATGTCTTATGAAATGATTTGCTTTTGTTTTTTAATTCCTCACGCTCATTGGGCATATGTCACCCTAGTAGTCAGCTTAAAGAACCCTTGGTAGAAATTTTACCCAGATGGATAATAATAGTGATAATAACGATAATAATGATGATGATTAGAGGAGGGGAAGGAGGATATTGATAGCAAACACTTGGATAGCAGTTACTCAGTGGCCATACTATTCTAAGTGGAAGGTATGGGCTGACCCCCATGTGAAAAGTTTACTGGCATCTTCTTGGTGATAATAACCATAGTGGTAGCCAACATGAGTTGAATTCTTATGTCAGACACTATGCAAAGTGTCTTATTTGCACGACAATGGAGTACTTGATATGGCAAGAGTGCTAAGGAGATAAGAGGGAATTAAAAACACAGGTCAAAAGAAAAGAACCGGATGAAATGCATTTGCTTTGGACAATAGGAGGGACACCCATTCCTCTTTGACAGGGGGCTGAGAAGAAAGGATGAGCACAGACACACCGTGGCGTGTCACAGAGGGGAGACTCAGGGAGTGTTGAGCTCAGAGGCTTCATCTCTCAGGAAATAAGGAGGTTTTCTCACCTGCTATGAGTGAGGGGGGCTTCCATGTCAGACAAAACTCAGGGACACTAATATATTCTAAGTAGAAATTACTGAAATTACTGATATGTTTTGCTTCTATAGACTTCAGCCGTGAACAAGGAATAATCACATAGACCGAAGGAAGGAATCTCTGGTGTTCAGTAACATATTACAAGGCCAGACAGCTGCCACCCCTGCACTCACAGTTTGTGCCCAGCCCCTCACAGATGCAGCCAGCCAACTTCATGGACAATGTCTGCATCCTCAGATCAGTCCTGGTCTCCCGTCTGGCCTCATAAGCCTTTGACCCATTTCAGCATCCAGAAAGTTGGGGACATTAGGTTGGACACACTCAGCCTTGGAGTGGGCCAACTAAAAATGTGACAACACCCCCCCTGTTGGGTACCTGAAAGCTCTGATTCGCCCCATAGTCCCTCTCTCCTCCATGCACATCATGAAGTCAGTCAGTCTGAGACATGTTCAGTGGCAAAAGCAGCCCAAGGAGTGGCGGGCCCAACCTTTCCTTAGAAACAAACTGATGTCCTGAAACCCATCTTTACATCATGCTCTTTTTGTCGGGAACCTATCATGTAATTCATAATTTTGGGAAGATAATTACACCATGCTAGTGAGAGACAACTTGATGAATAACTGTTTATTTTCAAAGGAGGCATATTTCATGCACTGGCTGCATAATGGTGTCAGGAGCACAGCAAGCTGTCACCGTATTTTCTATGGCATTTAACTGCCTGGCAGGGTTATACATGGGAAATGGAAAATCTCCTTGTGATACATAATATAATATCCTTTACCTTGCTCAGAAGCCATATTTTGGAGGCAGGATTTGTAAGTATCTTAATATCATTTGTCAAACAGAATCTGTCGGCTTTGTCTTGTTTCTGTTCTACCTTCAGACTCTGCTCCACCCCAGGTCCCAGCACAGCCCCCCACCTGACGGGCCTCAAAGGAAGTAGTTAGTAGGGTTATAACTGCTGAATACCTGGGCTTTCCCCCATGTTGTGTTGACTGCAGATCAGATCCAGGACCTAGAATCAATTCCCTCAATGCACAGAGGTTTTTGAAGACACTGAGAACATTATATACGATATAGCCACATAAATAATGAATTTAAAGTTTAGACCAGAAAATATAGGAACTAGCATAATATTAGCTAACATGTATTGAGTGCTGACTCTGAGGCGGCTATGGACTAAACCCTTTATATGGATTACTCAACGAATCCTTGCAAAAAAACTTATGAGGTAGATAATATCATTATCTGTTTTATAGATGAGGAAATTCTGGAACTAGCCAAAACAATCATTCAGCTAGAATTCAAATTCAGAGAGCGTGAATCCGGAGTGTAAGTGCTTTACTGGGAGGTGTGTTTCTCCCTGTAATGGATGCTGTAGTATGCTGCCCAGATCTCGCACGTGCCTCACGGAAGTTATACCACCCATCCAGTGATTAGTGCATGCAGGAGTATAAAGGCTCGGCCCCTTTTCCCAATTCAAGACAACTCCGAAGCACCGTCCAAGACAACAGGGCTCTCCAAGAACTGGCCGAGACTTTTGCTATGATTGCGCTGCAGTTCCCCTTCTCATCTGCCAGTCCTGCTTCTTTCCCACCCCTACAGGTCTTACTAACAAGACATCCCAATACATTTCCTGCACACAGACCTCCATCTCAGAGTCTGCTTCCCCAGGAAAACTGGCCTGCAACACTCTCCTAGACATGATTCAGCAGAAAAATTAAAACACAGATGTACAGGCTGCAGGACTGCTACATGATTATAAAGCAGAGCTGCGAATTTACTTCTGAACTTTCTGACAGCCAAAGAAGAGATGGACACAGGAAGAGAACTGAATCAAGGATCCAGGGACAATCTTATATGCATACCTGCAGTGCCTGGGAAATCTAGAGGATGGAAAGACTAAGAGGCTGACCCCCTTGTTTTCCTGGTGGACCCAGGAGAGGTTGCTGCCTTCACCACAGATGTCTTGCCCTTCTAGAGACTGTCTGGCAAGGATAAGTATTTTCCCATGGAACACATGTGGGCTGAACTCAAGAAGAGCAGCCTGGGGTTCTAACATCTGACTGGAGGGCAAGGAGTTTACCACCCATAAAAAAAATGCATGTCCCTGAGTGAAGAGAAATTTAGGCAAGAGGGACCCAACAGCAAATTCCAGAGAGTCTGAGAGAACACCCCAGCAGGGAATAGGTCAGCTCAAACATCTATGAGGCGGAGAGAGCCTGACATCAGATAAGACCACACGTTTCAAGTAAGACCTCTCCTACTCCCACCAACTCCACCCTCCCTCCACCTGAGGAGATTGGATAGTGAGAAGTCCTGGGCAGAGAAGTGGGGACCCAGCCACACTACCACACTGTTTCCCATTGCAGTCTCCCACCCTAAAGTTGGCCTCAGCTGGGGGAAGGGAAGGAGAAGACACCAAGTTAAACCAAGATTAGAGTTTGGGACTGAATATAATTACTAAATTAGACTGTGTTTGCAAGTTAAAGTGACCTAGGCACATCTATTACCTGGGAGTGAGCAGAATAGTTGTGTGCTTGCTCGAGATTTCATCCCGGGCAGAGGCAGATTTATCCCTACTGAATAAATGGCAAAAGATTGCGGGAGAGAAAAATACAACTGTGTTTTGATTACACCACCAGCGGTGCTTGTCTAGCATCCCAGTTACATTTGTGCACATGACCTCATCTGAGCTGGCTTCAGGTACTTGCTTAGGAGGAGAGACACTTCCATATTTCCTGGGGAACTTGGGAAGTGAGGAAGGCCAAGTGAGCAGAACTGGGCAAGTAGAGTCCCTGAGGAGAGGGGCAAGAGGGGACAGGAATCCAATCGTCCTGCAGGGAGGAGCTTCAGAGATGAGCCATGGCACTGCCTTCTCTCTGGTCTGGCAATTGGAGCCAGCCTGGGGAGCATCTGAAGATGCCAGGGGTTAGCTCATGCCAGCCAAGGTCTGCAGAGGGGGCTTGGTGAGTCCTCACTTTTCATAGGGCTGGGAGAGAAAGCACTACGTGAGCTGAGATACGGCAACCCCCTCCGCATGTACACACACACACACACACATACACACACATACACTTTAGCTTAACAACCACAATAACCCTTAGCCCTCCTGCCTCATTTAGCATCTCTCTCCACCTTATTTCCTACAACTAATGGCTTGCAGGAGAAATGAAAGGTATAAACAAAAAGAGGTGGTGTGTGTGTGTGTGTGTGTGTGTGTGTGTGTGTGTGTGTGTGTGTGTGTGTGTGTGTGTGTGTGTGTGTGTGTGTGTGTGTCTTTCACATGCTGTTCCTTCCGTCTGTAACACCTGCTGAACCAATCAGGGTCCTGACAAGAGACAGATGGCCTACTCAGAATAGTATAACTCAAGGAGGGTCTACTTGCAGGGGGCCCTTCACAAAGGTGTGGGTGCAGGGGAAGCACAGGGGATGCGTGCCTGCGGCATCCTACCCTTAGGTCCAAAGAGACAAGTGATGAGGGCGGGAGGGGTCCCTGGAAGCAGCTCAGCCCACACACTTGTGGGCGCAGGATAAGAACACTTGGAGGCCTCCCAAACCACATGTCTAAATATTTGAAAGTCATAACTCAAACTAACAAACTGCTAAATGAAATATAGCCAAGGTCAACTATTCTATCAGTTGACCTTGGCAAATAAACCTTTAGAACAACCTGTAAGACTGAGTTTGAATTTAGAAGTCTCCCACTGCTCAGAGTTCTGTGTGGGAACAACATGACAGAAGGGGAATATCTGGGCCCGAGCCCCTGGCTCACAACCCACCCCCTTCTCTTCCCATCCCTGCCTCTGCCTATAACCACATGTGATCTCATTCATACAGCTGGACACCCCAGCCTTCATGGCCATGCTGCCCCTAGAACCCACCACACATGCACCACGCAACCCTCTGGCCAACCCCTGAAGCCTAGGGCTCAGAACGCTACTGGTGTGGTCCATACTCTAGAAGAGAGATGGGGTGTGGGCATGAAAAACGGAAGGGCAGGGGCTCTCACACCATGGGCAGGTGGGCAGCTGGGGGAGGACCAGAGCACTAAAGCATGGTAACCACGGCAGGGGCCCTCTCTCATGGGTCAAAGGGCAGCACAGCTGGGGAGAGAGAGCACAGGACCCAGCACAGGACTCCTGCCTCCCCAAGGCAATTCCACTGGGAAGAAGACAGGGTATAGGAGCCCTGAGCGCTGATCTCAGGCTCCTCCTTCCCTTTGATTCCCTAGGGAGCTAGGGCTCCCCAACAGAAAGCCCAAGGTGGCAGGGAAGCCTGTGGTGGACTCCCAGGTTGTCAGCCCCCAGGTGAACGGAGCAGGAAGGAGAAGGGTAGAGAGTGAGTCTGGAAGACGTCCAGCCCTCTGTCCTCTCTGTTCCTCTAGTTAACTTCTACTCAAGCTTTAAATACCAGCTCAAGTGTGAATCTCTCAGAAAATTCCTACCCGACCTCCAGAGCTAGAGCAAGTCTCTCTTTAGTTGGTCCGTGCTTCCCTGTCCTTTTCCTTCACAGCATTCACTAATGTTTCCATGATCTGTGCGGTTATTTTATTAATGGCAGTATGCCTACCAGACCACAAGTTCCACGAGGGCAGGGACTGGGTCTGTTTAGGTGGTTTCTGTATCTACTCCCTGACCTGGGCCTAGCAAATGGGGGGTTCCTGCTGTTCTATTTGTGGTCTTCCCCACTTTGCTGGGGTCAGGGAGAGCTACACTCAAGGGAACACAAAGAACATACATGACAGTAAGTAACACACACATATACACACACACATATGTACATACCCACACGGGGACTTGGAAGTGAGTCTCTGAGGGTTAAAATTCAGTTTCCCATACGACTGATCAGAACCATCATCAGCTTAACGAACCAGGATGACTTGCAGACCCAGAGAAGAATTGAGGAAAATTATGGTCACATCTAGAGAAAGCATGCATGAGCCACAGGACGGGGCAGCTGTGGAAGCACAAAGAGAAAAAGTGCTGCTCAAACAGTGCCCAGAGGAGCCAGTGCCCAGCCAGGCCGGGAGAGTGCCCAAGCCACTGGACAGGCCTATCCTCCCTGGGGAAATGGAGGCATCAGTTTTTTAGGGCCTAATGCCATTAAAATTTCAAATTCTATAACTCCCTTGTTCTGCTCCCATACACACAAGCAGCCATCCAGTAATTTGGCTCCTAGGGAACTGGTTGGTCAGGTCCATGCAATGATGGATTCGTCTGCCAGGAGTATTGCTCCTTATAAATCAGTGAATCAGTGTTCTGATTTTATTTCCACTTCTTAGAGAGTTTGTTAGCACAGGTGGGCATTCCCAAGTGTGATCGTCTCTGGAAAGCTGGTGAACTCACAGGACAATACCCAACAGAGAACCAGCCCTGCAAACCCAGCCACGGAGAGTTCTTTTCTTTTGTGAAACAGAAATAATGGCATTTTCAAAGGATCAAACATTTATCAAGGGAAAGAGGGAAGCACATAGAGCTGCGTGCAAGTAGAAACAGTTTTGATTTTTCATTTTTCCTTTGACTTCTCCAGACCTAAATTGTCTTTTCAGCTAGAATACATAGTAGCAGAGAAATTCAGGGGAGGCTGGGGTGACGGTGCCCCTGAGGCTGGAGCATGGGTGAGAAGGTGCTGGGAATAGAACAGGGGACAGAGAGGGAAATGACCCAAGGCCCCTGAGGCAGTTCAGTGCGAATGGAGAATAAAGTAATTATTAATAGAAGTTCTAAGGTCATAGTGTACATCAGATCTAAGGAGCAAGGAGAAAACTCAGGAGGAATTGAAAAATCAGAAGTGGGGGAAGTTGGGAATGAGACAGGGTGAGGTATGAGGAATGACCTCTTTTGAAAAGCTCAAATAGATAGCTCAGTGTTTTGGTCTCCCACTGCAATTCGATTTTTATAAAAATATAAAGGCTAAATGCAGTGTGGTGTCCTGGATTGAATCCTGGAACAGTAAAAGAATACTAGTGAAAAACCTGGTGAAAATCGCATAGTCTGTAGTTGACTGTCATGGGCCGATGTTAATTTCTTAGTTTTGGCAAATGCATCATGGTTACGGAAGGTGTTAACATTAGGGGGAACCTGGTAAAGGGTATACAAGAACTCTGTGTTTACAACTTTTCTATAAATCTAAAATCACTCAAAATAAAGTGTTTTAAAAATATAAAGACCTATTTGTTTTTTAGCTCAGGAAAGTTTTCTTCAATGTGTCTTTGATTATTGTTTCTATTCTAATTGTTTTTTAATCAAGAACTTCTATTATTCTTAGATTAGATCTCTTTTTTCTACTTTTCATAACTATCATATTGTTCCTTTTGTTTTCATCTCTTTTATCTTTTTTCTCCAAATCCTGGGAGACCCTCTGAAATTTGTTCTCCACATCACTGATCTGATTTTCTGCAGTGCTGCTTCTGCTTGTCAGTCCTCTACTTCTGCATTTTTAATTTCTTTGTAATTCATTCTTATCTCAGTCATCTTTGTTTACATCTGCTCCAGCTGTATTTTAATCACAGACTATCTTCTCTGTCACTGTATGCTGTTGTTTCACAGAGACCATGGCTATTTACGTTCTAGCAGACATCTATCTGGTGTGACTTTGCAGACAGAAGCGGGTACTGTCTCTTATTACCCTTTAATGACTGGTCCTTTGCTACCTGCTTATGGAGCACGTAAAAACACATTCATAGTACGAACACACACAGAACTCAAGCTGTGTCTGTGATATTTGCTTGTGAAATTGCTTTACTGACAGTTTGGAATTCTTGATCAAAATCCCAGAAAACTTGTATCTTCTGAGTAATGTATAAATCACAAATAAAGGACCCATCACTGCCTGGCTAAAGGTTGACACCCTATAATGTTGAAAAAACCCATCAGCAATGGGGCCTTATTATTAGAAGGTACTTTGTAAGAAATGAGAGTGTGATTATGCACCACCAGGAACTGAATCAGGAAAAAAATCTTTGCTATGATCATAATATTTCTTTGTAAAAAAAAGTATGTTTCTGTTATCCTGTGTCTGATAGAGAGGGTATTGTTTATTCCATTGGAATCTAAATGGAAAAAGCCTACCTTTGTGAGTAGGAAACAGGGTTCTCATCTGAGGAGTTTCTTTTCTGTGTGTGTATCAACCACCAGAGGCCTGCTCATCAGCTGGGGAGAGAACAAGGCCATCAGCTCCGACCAGAGACTAGACTACAGGGAGTGCTGGCGGGGAAGTAGTCATTTTCCCTGTAGGCTCAAGGATGTCTGAGCTGCAGGTTTGGGTATGGTGGAAACAGCCCAGCATGTGCATAGGGGGAAAGACACACAGGACATGTGAAATGAAGCAAACCTTCGGAGCCAGAAGTCATGTAGGTTAGAATAAAAGAAACAAATATAAAACATCATTTTCTAAGTCTATCTTTATGCTGCTTGCACTTTATATAATCTTCTCTTTTTTGTTCTTATTATTTAGTAAAGTTTATTTGGGAAGTCAGACTGTCGTAAAAGATATTTCCATTTCTGCAAGGCCAGTCGTCAAAGATGGTGGTGGCACCCCCAGGGGATTAGACAGTGGCAAAAACTGAAGCCAAGTGGGAGCACTTCTAAAGGAAAGAGAATCTAGGAGTGATGGGAGGGCCACTCACTCACCAGACACCCTCACTGCCCTACCTGGTGCTTTGCTGCAACAAGGGGCCCATCCTGAGACGGCTCTCGCGTAGACTTGTCATTTCCTGCCCAATTTCAGACTTGCTCTCCCCTGCTGTTTCTGCCCTTTCCAGAACCTCAGAGGAACCCACATGACTGCCAAGAAAGAGTCCATTTTGCTTCCTGAGCCACCAATAATGGAAATCACTGAGATCATCTGAAACTCGTGAACCTTCCTGTCCTTTGTTGGATAAAAGATTTGCTTAATTAAGAAAAGAGTTCAATAAGTTCTAGAACCTGCTTTGCATTTTTAAAGCACTTAATCCACTGCATGCGTTCTGTTTTAGTGAAGTTGGATCTGAATGTTTTATGTTGCATAAATGAATCCGACAGGCCACTAATTTCTGAAATCCTTTCAGATTAAGGATTTCAGCCATAGGTGTGGAAATTTCCTTCACCCAGTCACAACTTCTAGGTTTCTATATTTTCCTCCAACAAAGTTGAATTACTGAAATTCAGGCTCAGGAATTAGGGGGACCAACACTGATCTCACAGTAAAATCCCAGGAGGAGACACTACTGTTTATAGAACACTTGCTATTTGCCAGACATTGTTTTAAGTGCTCTATGCACATCAATAAACAGGAGGGAGGATGTTATGATGAAGAGAGAGACAGGAGATAACCTTTGGAGTTTGATAAACTGGCTCAAATCCCCACTCTGCCACTTATACCACCTGTGTAATTCAGTCAGTTTTCTTAATCATTTTATATCTCAGTTTCCTTCTCTGTAAAAAAGGAGCTAATAGTAATACCTGCTCTCCAGGGGGTTTTGTGAAGATTAAGAGAAATAACATTTGGAAAGAATACCTAGCACGTGACCAGGGTCTTTCTCCTCTACTACTTCCTGATGGAAGCATAAGTGGAGCAGAATGTGAGCAGTTTGACCTACAACACTACCAAATGCAGTGGTTAGCTTTCTACCTTCCAATAAATGGTCTCATTAATTTTTTGGCAAAGAAGGAAGAGAAAGGCTTGCCAGGGCTAACGGAGTCATTTTGTAGGACTCTATGGCTTGTTATTAATGAGTGAAACCCTTACTCACCATTACTCTGCAGGGCAGCACAATCCAAATTAGGTGCAGTGATGAGAGTCCAACACCCAAGGGTGTGGGGAAGTGTTGACCCTAGACGTGAGCCCGCTGAGGTGAGAGGTCTGCTTCTGCAAACATTGCCTCCAGATGTGGATGTCGGCTGCTGTAGGGGCAGCCCTTCTGTTCTATTGCTGATGCTGTTGCTACCACTTACTATGCCACATTGCTGCTCCATCCCACCTGCCTCTTGATGGCCAGAGATGGGTCAGGTTCACCACCAGAATTTCTCCAGGCTTCCCTCAATGTCTAGGCTCGGCTGCACCTGCCTGGTACAAGCGTGAGAGGGAAGGGAGAGGTTCTTCTCTCCGCTAGTCCAAAGACCATCTCATGAACATTTCCCAAGATAATTGGCTATGGGGATATTTACCTCTTCAGAGAAAATTCCCACCCCTCTACCAGACACTGGTCTGTTTTTATGGTCCCACAAGATACTCACAAGCCCTGTGGAATGCATTTTCCATGGTCACATTCAGTCTCTTCCAGGATCACCTGGAGCCCGCGCTCTGAAATGAGAACCACATGCCCTTTACTCTGAGTATATCCACCAGTCTCTAAAGAGCCCCGGTCTCCAGTCTGTGTTCATTTGGTGCTAGTGATTAGGGTATCCAGGGCAACTTAGGAGATAATTCTGGTCTAACTGGGGTTTTCCTCTGTGGGTTCCATGTTCCTGTGCTATATTCATCTGCCAAGCTGGAATGTTTCAGTCTCCCTTTAAATATTAGACTCTGTTCATGCACTTGCTTAAAACTAAGCAAGTCTTTAGTGTTACTTTTTACAGAGGGCTTATCTTTTCCTTAGGGCATTGCTGTTTTATCATTCTATGCATCACACAACCTATTTTTTAAAATGATTTTCAAAAGTTTTTTCTATAAGTTCTATAAAATATTCAAACAAGACAAAAGTGAATATAGTACTTACCCCTCCCCTCCCCTAGCAAATGCTACTCCCTGGTATTAACTAACTTTAATTTGGTGTATATCTTTCCAGATCTTTTTCTAAGGGCTATAGCTTCATACTCCGAATTAAAGAGTATACATACATATGTACTTTATTGCATAAAACATAATAATTTTCAGTTTCCCTGAGCATTTTAAACTTCCTTATTTTAAACATTTGCATAATATTCTAATAAGTGGAAATACCATAATTAGCCATCTACCAAATGTCAGTGAATTGGTCCCTTCCAATTTTTCATGATTATGAATAATCCTGTGATAAACATCTTCATGCAATCGTTTTTCATTTAAGATAATTAACTTTGGTTAATTCCTATAAGTGGAATTACTTAGTAAAAGAGTATGAACAAGCTAAAGAAGCAATTTACAATCTAATGATAGGAAAAGAAGAAAAACATATGGCCAAGCAATGTGTTTGGTTGAGTAAATGATAGTTTATCTGTATAATTGAATACAATGAAGTCATTAAAAATAATGTTGCAGAAGAACATTTAATATCATGGCAAGATTTCCACTATATATTAAGTAATTTATAAAACAAATTACAGAACTTTCTATGTAATTTGTATAAGAACATTTTTATAATCAAAATATATCTGAATAGAATTTATGTGGGAATACCAAGGCTCAAGAATAGCCAAGACAATCTTGAAGAACAAAACTGGAAGGCTTACGCTACCAACAATCAAGATTGATGGTAAAGCCACAGTGATGAAGTCAGAATAGCATTAGTGAAAGAATGATTTTTTTAAAAAAGGAACAGAATGCAGAGGTCATATACTTTTTCTGAAAAGCACCAGATAGTAAAAACTATTTAGGCTGTGCAAGTCACATGATCTCTCACAACAACCCAAACCTGCTGTTGTAGCCTGAAAGCAGCCAAGACAATACACATGGTATGGCTGTGTTACAATAGAACTTCATTTACAAAAAGAGGCAGCTGGCCTTAGTTTATCTATCTCTTGTCAGAGAATTCAGAAACGGAGCTGTGTGTGTGTGTGTGTGTGTGTGTGTGTGTGTGAGACGTGTGATAAAGGTGGTATTGAAATGCAATGGGAAAGAATAGTTTTTTTAAAAGGTATTATATGCATCCAATTGACTCCCATATTGAAAAAGATGAAATTTGATTCCTACCTCACATCATATGTAAAAATAAATTCCATCTCAGTTATAGACATAAATGTGAAAAATGATAAAGCTTCTAGAAAATAATATAGGAGAATATAGTCATGACCTTGTGGTAGAGAAAGTTTCCTTAGATAAGACACAAAAAGCATTAACCATAAAGGAAAAGAAAAAGACTAGTACTTTGGGCTATATTAAAAATCATGAACTTTTTCATCAGCAAAAGGTGTTGGAAAGCTACAGTCTGAGAATACATGTAAGTGAAAGGGAGATTATATCCATAAAATATTAAAAATAACTACAAGCCAATTTTTTAAAAAGAGACTGAAAATCAATCCAATAGTAAAATAGGCAAGAGACTCAGACACTTGACAAAAAGACAATATCCAAATAATCAATATCTAAAAAGATGTTAAACTTCATTAGTTATCGGGGAAATGCAAATTTAAAAGATAATGATGTAATTGTTAGCATATCAATACTTGTCATCCCTAACTGGGGATGTGGAATACCTGCTGATACTCTCAAACTCTGCTGAGCATAAACTGGTACAATGTCCTTAGGAAGATCTAATAAGCTGAGCACATTCATACCTATGACCCAGAAGTTTCACTCCTAGGTTGGTACCTAACAGAGATGTGTAGGCATGCATATCAAAAGATATGGACAAGAATGTTCACAGCTACACGATTCATAATAGCCTCAAACTGGAAACAGCTCAAATGTCCCTAAATATTAGAATCAAGAAACTGTAGTAACATATTCATACGATGCAAACTACACAACAATACTATTCCAATGAATGAATTCTCCGTCATACGATATGGATGATTTCCTCATTCATAATTTGCATAAAAGAAGCCAGATACTAAAGACTACAAACAGGCAAAACCAACTCAGGGCCGTAGAAGTTGGGATATTGAGAGAGTAGTTAGTAATTGGGGGCGAGCATGAGAGGGAGTTTGGGTTCCCTGTAATCTTTTTTTTTTTTGGCCGCACCTGGGCTTTCTCTAGTTGCGGCGAGCAGAGGCTACCCTTCTTTGCGGTGCGCGGGCTTCTCGTTGCGGTGGCTTCCCTTGTTGTGGAGCACAGGCTCTAGGCACACGGGCTTCGGTAGTTGCGTCTCGTGGGCTCAGTAGTTGCAGCGCATGGGCTCTAGAGTGCAGGCTCAGTAGTTGTGGCACACGGGCTTAGTTGCTCCGTGGTACGTGGGATCTTCCCGGACCAGGGCTCAAACCCGTGTCCCCTGCATTGGCAGGCGGATTCTTAACCACTGCGCCACCAGGGAAGTCTCTGTAACATTCTATTTATTGCTCTGGGGGGCAGTTACCTGGATTATTCACTCTGTGGTAAGTCCTTAAGGTTTATATTAATGACAGATAAGTTTTTCTGTATGTATGTTATACTTGAATTTTTCTTAAAAGTTTATTAAAAATATATCTGAGTAGAAACAGAATTGAGGCCATTACTACTGCCTAAAATTGACAAGTCAAGAGATAAAGGGAAAAGCGCATTTTTATTTTGAGCGTCACTGTCCAATAAAAGTTTCTGCGATAATGGCAATGTTCTATTCCTGCTCTGTCCAGCATGGTAACTTCTGGCGACATGTGGCCATGGAGTACTCGAATGTAGCTAGTGAGACTGAGAAGCTGACTTTTTATTTTTATGTAGTTTTAATGAATTTCCATTTAAAGAGCCACAGGTGGGTAGCGGTCAGCCTATTGGACAGCACAGAACGTGAGCCATGGAGGCGACCACCACGAGAAGCAGAATCCACTGAAGTATGTTCTTTCTGGGAAGTGGGACAGTATGAGGAGATTGAGATGGAGCCCACTTGCTTTCTGTCGTAAACTTTGCTGTACCATCTGACGTGTAACCGTATGTATTACTTAGATAGAGATTAAAATGTAATTTTAAAAAAGAAAGAAAGGTTGAAGCACATACTCAAAACTGCTAAAAATGGTTTCTCTTTGGGTGGTGGGATTTATGGTGATTTTTCTCTTCCTCCCTTCAAAAAAATTATCCATTTTCTAAAACGCTTACCATAAGCACACAAGAAAAAAAGAACAAATTAATAAATCAAAAGCTAAAACTGAATACTGATGACAAATCAGAAAATTCTTTAGGGGCCTATCTGTACTTGTATTATTAAGGCAATAACGTGTGTAATGAGAATTTATGGCAGGTCATATTTTTTCTTTTCAGCATTTAATATCTCAACATGCTGGCTAAGCAGCGATTTCACGTAAAGCATGTTAGAATTCTGCTGCTCTCTACTTCCTCATGAGGTACACAGATGGTTGAACTGGGGCTGAATCAACCATGCAGAATTTGGTGTGACCCACCCTCAGGATGGCTTGAGCAGGTATCTCTGGAGGAACGGCTTCATTTTCCTGCTGCACTGTCTTACAGCTCAGCATCAAGGTCTTCTAAAGCCTAGATTAACAAGTTTGGGCTGAAGATTACTATAGGTTTCTAACTGTGCGTCTAGTTAGATACACAGTTACTGGACCCTCCCCACATAGATGTTCTATAGGCCCCTCAAACCCAGCATACCCAAACCAGCCGCATCCATCTTTCACACCCAAACTTATATTTCTCATAGAAGCACAATCTCATTGTACTTCCAATGGTATCCACCCAAGCAGCCAAGCTCGAAACGTGAAAGCCTACGTTCAGCTCACACCACCTGCCTTCCTATCTAGGACTCTGTGCTCCAGGCTCTCCAAACCACTCGCTCTCTCTGCTCATTCCTATTCTGTGCACCTCTGCATTTGCACGTGATGTTCCTTGGCTAGAATGTCTTTCTTCCCTTTTTTTGCTTTTCACGTGTCCTTCAAGGCCCGTATCAAGTGTCATCTCCTCTTAAAACCCTTCTCTGTGAGACACATGAATATATAATAAAGGTCCACAATCCTAAGTGAAGCTGCTCAACCTTCAGCACCCACCCAAAGGACAGTCATATGACCCGTCCTCTGGTCACAGCTATTGGGCCGGGGGTGGGTACATGACATAGAGCTGAGCATCCAACCAAGGCAACCCATTCATAAGCTAGCCTACAGTCCGTCGCAAAATTTAAATTAGGAAATGGGTGGCTCTTACGGCATGTAAATTCAACCTCAATAAAACTGTTTTAAAAATATTAAATAGAAACTTTGAAATACTGAGGCATCTGCTAGTGAAAATTGAAACTAAAAGCCTGGAAGTAGATTTGGGCCCTAAGGAACCATCCTGACTGTGCACAGGCCAGAGTTCTGAAGTGGAATCTCTGACTAAGCGCAGGAAGGCAGCCAGAAGTGAGAAGGGGAGATGCCGAGAGAGAGACCATGACTCTGGGGGAGAGATAGAGAGAGCAGTGTAGAGGAACCTCCACTCCCCACAGTTTTCCAACCATGATCCCAGTTCCTGGGTTTTCTTACGGTAACTGACTCCTTTTCTGATGAAGTAATTTGACCTGAAACTAAAGGAAGTTGGCGAGAACAACTTCCCAGGTTACACAAAGCAGAGCTCATCTCTCTCTCTCCTGTGTTCTCTCACAGCCTTTTTGATGTTGCAATTTTTGTATGTGTTTATGGAAAACGTGTTTTAATTGGAAAGAACATGGCTCTGGAGTCAGACAGACCTGGGTTTCATCCTTGACTCGTCACTTACAAACTCAAACCTTGGGCATATGACTTTTCTTTGGGTCTTAATTCTCTTATCTGTGAAACTGGAATAACCTTGATTGCGAAGATTTACTAAGATAACTTAGGAAACACTGGTGACGGTGCCCAGATCCTAACAGGTGCTCAGTAAATGTCAACCTATTTCCTCTCCATTCCTTCCGTCACTGGCCTGTGAGTTGGTGGCAGAAACTGTGTCTTGTTCCCTTGGGATGCCACCCTGGCATCCAGCACATTTCCCGACAGATAGAAAGTATTCACCAAATAGCTTTTTATTTAGTTTAATAGTTAAATCCATAGAGGCACATGTTGCATCTTGGTGGGATTGCCATATCTATCCAATAAAAATGCAGGATTCCCAGCTAAGTTTGACTTTTAACAAACAACACATAATTTTTACAGTAAGTATGTCCACTGCATATTTACACTGAAAATTATTCGTTGCTTATCTGAAATTCAAACTTCACTGAACTTCCTGCATTTTCTCTGGCAACTCTGCATCCTGACTATAACCCTCTCATCCATCGATACATTCTGTTTATAGGTACAGGCATTTGTTTCTCCAAACCCACCTTTTGTCAGAAGAAAAAAAGAATTCGATGAGTGCCTTTTCTATATGATCCCCCTTAAGGAACCCTAGGGATAGGGCCTGTTTACTTGAGAAATTACTTTGCCGAGACCACACAAAGCAGCCTGCCCTGCAGAGTCCTGATTTGCCCTGCTCTCCTACAGTAATTATATAATAGGTAATAGCTCCCCTTTCACTGGCACAAGTGACCCAGTGTGGATGATAATTAGACGGCCTCCTGTGTACCAGGCACGGCACCTGGACATCAGCCCATGTTGTCTGAAACCAGGAGGTAGAAGCTGCTGCTTCATAAGGCATTGCACCCAGGCCTCTCCTCACCACGCTTCCCCACCATTTCACCCCTAAGGAAACTGACGCTTGGGAACTGACACACCTTGCTGGCAGTGATCACCCCTGTCCAGTTTTCCAGTGCCACCGTCCCTGTGTTACAGGACTGTTTGCCTTCACTCTCTCCTTGCCCCCCATTTTCTCTGTATTTCTATACTATATGAGTCCCTCTTTTTCTCTTTCTGTGCTTGTGTCATCAGTCTTCTCTTAAGCCCAGTCTTCCCACTTCTTGGTTAGCTCTTGACACCGCTGGGCTCCCCACTCAAATACCTATCCCACCAAGCCAAGACCTGCCATTCATTGGCTGAGGTCCAGGAAAACCACTTTATATGCATCGCTTTGTTTAACCTTCACCAGAACCTGCAGGAGGTACCGTCCTCCTCCCCACTGCCCAGGGTCAGGTTCAGCCCCAAATCTGAGTTCTCGACCGCAACAGGCGGCAAGGGCCCATGTTCTTAACACGGCATATGCCCCTGGTGTTGTGCCATTGTTTTGTGCAAATGTGAATTCTGTCAGCGCAACCCTGTGGGTTCACTTGGAGGATGCGGCAGATGCAGGAGGGGGTGGTCAGAGTGAATAACGATAACAATTGTCCACACTGCACTGTGACAACTGTTCTCAGAGCCTTCACACACGACCTCACCTAATTCTCTCAGCCACCCCAGGATAAACAACTTGGTGCTGCTCATTTTACGAACAAGGACACGAGGGCTTGGATTTGGGACCAGGCTCAGGTCTTTTGTCACTGAAGCCTATGTACTTCCTAAGGTGCTGCAGGGGATTCTCCAAATGATGTTGCTTTTGGAACGCACCCCCTGGGCACGAAGGAAAGATCACTGCCTGGTGAAAATGGGAAGGATCCTGATAAGAACACTTAGAAATGCTCCTTCAAGACACCTCTAGGCCTGGAAAGACTCCTGGGAGGGGTGCATCTGCAGACACGCACCTTCTTTACCAGGAGGATCTGTCCCCCAAACTAACACCATCACAGATTGTCCTCTTGTTCACTTGGTTTTCTTCCAACTTTGTAAATATTCAGAACAGGTGGACCTAAATAAGAACAAATGCCATTTAATTTGAACCTGAACTTCTGCCTCACAGACCAATGCTTCAGTCAGTCCATGAGGAAAAACAATTATTACACTCCAGCTAGCACAGGCACTGGCTTATGAAGGACCATCAGTGGCACAATAGTCTGTTGGCAAAGAGATGGGAGGTTTGAAAAAATTCAATTTTGTTAAAAATAAACAAACTATAATTCTACCTTCCTGATGAGAGAACAGTTATTTCCAAGGCAAATGAATAATGGCATGGCATTTTAGTCCCTAGAAATGATTCCAGAATCATCTTAACAATGCATTACCTAATACCAGATGTCTTGGCATGACATTCAAGACACCCTGAGGTCCACCCCTGTCAACCTTTCCTCTCTTACTACCTGCCTCTCCCCTGCGGGAACTTTGGCTCCAGCAGTGATAAGCCATATCCCAGTGTCCACTTTCCTGATTATTCTTCAAGACTTGGTACAGACACCACCATGTCCATGAGATCTTGCAGACACTCCTTCAGTGCTCTCATGGAATCTGGTACATCATTCCATCAATACTGTGTGTACCACATTAATCAAATTGGTTTGCTTCTGTATACTGTCTTAGTCCATTCAGGCTGCTACAACAAAAATACCATAAACTAGGTGGCTTATAACAACCAACATTTATTTCTCACAGTTCTGAAGGCTGGGAAGTCCAGGACTGAGGTGCTGACAGATTCGGTGTCTGGTGAGGGCGAGCTTCCTCATAGGTGGCTGTCTTTTTACTGTAACTTCACATGGCAGGAGGAGTAAGGGAACTTTATGGGGGCTCTTTTGCAAGGGCACTAATCCCATTCATGAAGTTCTGCCCTTATGACCTAATCAACGTTCAAAGGCCCCATCTCCTATTACCATTCCCTTGGGCATTATGTTTTCAACATATGGATTAGGAGGGCCACACACATTCATACCATAGCATATACTAACATTTCGGGGGCACTTGCAGTGTGCCAGGATGATGATGTAAGAGCTTCTACATGTATCAGAACCCTTAGTCTTTACAATAATCTCAGGAAGTAGGTACAATTTTTATATCCAAATTTTATAAATAAGGAAATTGGGGCACAAAGAAGGGAGGCAAGTTTTTCAAGGTCAGTAGCTTGTAAATGATGGAGCCAGACTTAAACCCAAGAGGCCTGACTCCAGAGTCTACACACCGAACACTGTCCTCTATTTTCCTGTCTCTCTTATAAAACAATCAGACACAGGGCCAGATGTATAGAAAGTGCTTAATAGGGCTTCCCTGGTGGCGCAGTGGTTGGGAGTCTGCCTGCCGGTGCAGGGGACGCGGGTTCGTGCCCTGGTCCGGGAGGATCCCACGTGCCGCGGAGCGGCTGGGCTCGTGAGCCATGGCCGCTGGGCCTGCGCGTCCGGAGACTGTGCTCCGCAGTGGGAGGGGCCACAGCAGTGAGAGGCCCGCGTACCGCAAAAAAAAAAAAAAAAAAAAGTGCTTAATAAATGCAAAATGAATCAACAATTGAACGAAACCTATTTCTTGGCTCCCAGTGGCCCTGGGCTGCTGATGTGTAACATCTCCTTTTCGGACGTGGCCACCAGCATCCAAAGCCCTTAGACTAGAGGCAGAGGAGAGAGTCAGCGGCTTCCATGCTTGGTTCTAAGAAAGGCACCTTTTCTGGTGCATGGGCAGTTCCTGGTTTGGCACAGATGCCCCTTGATCTTTAAAAGAACGTCCACTTCCACTGAAACGGGTAAATTGCCTGAGGGAATGACAGGTTACTCCTCATTCTCAAGAAACTGTTCCTCCTGCCCAGGGTGAGTTAGTTGGAAAAAACTGATTTCACGCTCTGCTGAGTCTGATTGTCCTTGAACGTGAGCGCATTACCTGCCTGCCTGCCTGCGCCAGCTAAGTGCAGGGCTGCTGTGCTGCGGTTCAGGGGCACAGCGGGGCCCTTCGTACGGGGGGGTCTTGGATCTCAAGCCTTCTCTGGTCCCCAGGGAGGTCAGGAAGAGCTGAGCCATCCAGCAGGCGGTTTTTCTGGCGATAACACTACTTTCTGGCCCTCAATTCCCCCATACCCTCCTTTTTTTCCCTGTTTTTCTTCAGGAGCTGCAGACCTGTTTTCCCAGATGTCTGACTTAAGGCCTTTCACCCTTGTTTGTTCCACAGGCCCATCAGCCTTAATAATACGCCTGAAAGGGACCTTTCCTCCCCAAATCTGCTTTCCTTGTATTCCCATTAATGTCACCTTCAGACAGCCAGGGCCTAAGCCATGAGCTGCCTAGATTCTATCCTCCGTTTTATGGATTTCCTGGTCACCCCTGTGTCCCCCTAGGTGTGAACATTCTAACTTTAGAAGGTGGCTCCAGGTTCCCCACCTCCAGCCTCCGTGAACAGGATGACATTTGTCCTCACAGAACAAACCGGCCCCCTCCAGAGAGCAAGCATGTGACACAGGGCCTGGCTGGAGTGTACGCCTGGTCTGGGCCGCAGAGTGTGTGGTCAAGGACAGTTAGGCAAGAAAGTAAAGTCAAATCCAGGCAATCTAATGGTCAACCCAGGGTTAAGTGGGGCTGAGGAATCCACCTAAGGTAAGGAGAGGGAAGTGGGGAAGCAGATGGAGGAGGAAAAACAAACAAAGAAAAGTCCAACCTCCCCTGGGGAGGTGCAGGGAGGGGGCACATGGGGGGTGAGTTCCTTTCTAATGAACTTGGCATGTTAAAAGGAACCCTGATTTCAGAGCTTCTTTGGGTGCCTTTGGATGAAGTTCATGAAAAGATGGCAAAATTCAACAGTGCCCCTTAATGAATTTCAGATGTGCAAAGGGATGGGCAAAGTGAGTCCAAGTTTTGTGGGTAGAAGGTGGATGGCCGAAGTGTTCTCAGTATGAAATTAATAGGACTTTGGGGATTTGGGCAGGGACTTGGCAGTATGGGAGGGGAGGGGAAGGTTCTCAAGGCTGAGAGCAGAGAAGGTGACAGCAAGGCCTAGTGAGAAACTGGCCAGCAGGACATTTCCCAGGACAGGAAAGCTTAGTGACCTGGATGCTGACAAGTAAGACATGATTGTAGGTTGTGATCTCTAATGTGGGGTGCTCAGATCTACCTGGTAACCCAAACCCTCCAGAAAGGTCTACTCTGTAAGAGGCCATGTGTTGGTAGTAACTTGGAGAGAAATGGAGAAAATTGAGGTGATGCATGAAGTGGAGCAAAGAGATGTCAGAGGAGTTAAGAATTCAAAATAGGTAGAAACTGAAGATAATAGTGGATGCTGTGCTTCTCCTCATATATGGGATAAGGCTGGGGTCATCTTCACCCATTAAAGGATGAAGATAGCCCAGCATCTTGGAGGACTGGGGACACCCAGCCAGCTAACATCTGCATTAGATGAATGACCAGAAGAAGAAGGCTTGAAGCAGAGAACAGCAGAAGAAAGTTAGGCCTGGAGGAGATTTTTAAAAATTAGGTGTCCCCTCCCTTAATTCAGAATCTGTTAGATCAAGTTTCTTTCATATTTCTTATGTTGCTTATGGAAAACACTGACCACTTTCTACCAGAAGATATGTTACAGTCCTTAACAAATTTCTTATTTAAATTTAAAATAACTGAAATGCATTTTGGCCCTTAACAAATTGCTCTTCGATTTTATATCTGCCTCCACTGCTGCACTCTTAGCTAGGAGAACAGGGACCAAGTCCAATTCATCTGTGTAACTTTCAAAATGCTTGATCCAGAGACTGGGGCACTAGGGACATTTGGGTGACGCTTCTGAGTAAAGGGCAACAGCAGAGTATAGAGCACGGGCTCCACAGACAGATAGTCCCGGGTCTGATTCTACTCTATCACATCCAGCTCTGTGACCTTGAGCAAGAAGTTCACCTTTCTGAATCGCAGCTTTCAAAATGAGGAGAATGATAGTCCCCACTGAAAGCTATATGAGAAATGCACGTAAAGGGGTTAGCACACTACCATCACAGTAAGTGCTAAATAGATGGTGGCCATTGGTGGTGGTGAAGGTGGTGATGGTGTGATTCATACAAGTCTCTGACCTTTCTTTGATCCTTTATGATCATCCAACCTAACCACCCAAACCTCCCAGACCTGTTAGTGGCAAATCGTTTTGACCTTTCTGATTGTTCCCACCCGGCTGTCACCCTAAGCCCATTCCCCAACTGTATTCTCTGGTCTCTGTATTCAGCCTTCTGACAACAGTCTTGCCTTGCCCTTGGCAAGGCAAGGCACATGGATTTTGTGTCTGGTTTCCAGTGTTTGACTTATGGACGCTCCCTCATGGCCTGAGGCTTGGATGGGTCCTTTGGTTCTTCCCAAAGCTTGGGATCTGATCCTGCCCTAGATCCAACCAGAGGCCATCTAATCAGCCTTGACTCTTCCAATTCCCTGGTCACACTCATCCCACCAAAAAAGAGAAAGAAGGAAGGAATAAGGGCAGGTGAGAGGGAGGGAGGGAGGAAGAAGGGAGAAAAGCAAGAAAGAAGAAAGGGCTTCAGGTAGACTCCTCTAACTCTTCTCTGGACTTTTTCACTAATGCCTGAACTGGTATTGCTGCTTCTAACCTCCTTTTCATCCAATTCACCATCCATGTAGTTATTAGGATAATAACAAAAATAACAACAGCTAGCAGGTATTAATCATATATTACGTATGTGACAAGTACAATTCAAAGCACATCACGTACATCAATTCATTTAACTCTCACTACCAACACGTAAACAGTAATAGTAACTTCATTTTAAAGATGAAGAAGCTCACATTCACTTGCCCGCGTGCTTGAGCACCTTGCCCAAGCTTGCGCAGCTAGTAAAGTAGCAGAGCCGAGACTCCCAACAGAATGGTCTCTCAAGGCAAACCCAGCAGCTATCTTTGCACGAGACTGTAAGCACATCGAGGTGTAGGCAGTTTTTGAGGCAACCTATTCAGGTTTGGCTACTCCCTGGGATTGGTGGATTTGGGATGGGAGCAATATTTGTGTGGAAGTGTCCCCTACTCCCTTGCACAAATTTTCGCCCAAAGAACATCTAAAACCTGAGAGGCCCTTGAGTGAGGAGAGACTCAGAAGGCCTGTCTGTCTTCCCCAACCTGACACACACTCTGAACAGTGGGTTCCCCCCACAGGTCAGGACTCTCACCCATCTTTATGTCTTCCTTACCCTTTTACCCAATACACGCTTTGCAACCTGATCGCTCCAGGTTGTACTGAGAATTGCATGAAATGATATTTGTAAAAGTGTCTCATAAAATGTTAAGCACTTCTCAAATAAAATTCATCTTCATTATTATGATTGCTTCTCAAAAAAAATCTAACTGCTGAAAGGCTATTGAAGAACTTTCATGCCTTTGGCAAAGGTAAGGAGGTAGAGACACGCAGTTTCTTTGGAAAGGGTCAAATTGTGGTTTGAAGATCTCTTTATAGTCTAAACCTGCTTCTCGTGCTCAGACTGTGTGAAGAAAGAGCAGCCTGGGGGGTCCCACCTCTGCCCCTTCACCACCTGTTTGTGGCAGAACTGTCTGGAGCCCGCCCTCTGGACCGGGTCTCATTCCTTGACTTCGGTCGATAAACAAACCCGGGAGACTAAGTAGCCAGTATGGGTGTTTGTATAGAGCAGTTGAGGAAACATTCCCAGCCCAGAAGACACAGCTGGGACGGCTGTCAGAACAATCCAGGCCTCTGGGAAAAAGCGAGGCTTTAGCCCAGCAAACATGGCTTCGGCCTGGGCCTGACCTCCGGATGCCACGTGTCACCTTTGGTGGGAAAATAAATAGTCCCCTTGTCTGGAATGTGCAGCCATTCTCTTGTGGAACATGGGAAACAGGCAGCAATCGTGCGGGAGGAAAAGCCTGTCTGCAAGCTGTCCTCGGAGCATGCGGACAGGTTGCCTTCTAGCAGGATGGCTATTGTCTCCTGATGGGCATGCGTGTCGCTCAGCCTCCCAAGATTCAGGCTCTAGGCTTCCGGATGGGCCAAGGCTACCGGCCATGCAGTTCTGTAAGGTGGGGTTTGGTGGGGGCGGGGGGAGCAAAGGGACACACTTCACTTTAGTTAAAAGAAGCTGCTTGACTTGTATGGAGAGAGACTACAGACAGGCAGAGAAAGACAAACATAGGCCATCACTTACACGTGGAATCGAAGAAACGATACAAAGGAACTTACTTACAAAACAGAAACAGACTCACAGACCGAGAAAACAAACTTACGGTTACCAAAGGGGACGGGGAGGAGGGATAAATCAGGAATTTGGAATTAACAGATATACACTACTGTCTATAAAATAGATAAACAACAAGGACCTACTGTATAGCACAGGGAACTAACTATATTCAATATCTTATAATAACCTATAATGGAAAAGAATTTGAAGAAGAATATCTACCTATTTATCTATCTATATAGAGCTGAATCACTTTGCTATATGCCTGGAACATTGTAAATCAACTGTAGTTCAATTAAAAAAACAACAACTATGAACAGGGACACAGCCCAGGTCAGGGTGGCGCAATGCTCATCTTTAGATCCTGACTGCTGACACCAGTAGCTAGGAGCTCTCAGAGGTGCCGAGAAAAGGCAGAGTCTCGAGGTGGGAGTGAGGAGGCTGGCCTGGGTGGCAGTTGAGTTTGCTAAGCAGGCACTGAGTGGTGGTGAGGGTGCAGATTTCTTACCCATAAGCTGGGCTCCTAAACCTCTAGGACTATAAGAGGAAGCAAACAGCTTTCATCTCCAGAACTAAGTTTAATGAACTAATAATGACTTCCAGGAGCCATTACGGCACTAAATGTTCTGATGCTACGTCCAAGCTCCGTGGGAAAGAGTGGCACAACTGATGAGTAATTTCTGCCCCAAGGTTCGATTGTGAAGGGTTGGGACTGTCAGCATGTCCACCCCTCTCTGCCATCCATGTGCCCTAACCCCCCTTCCACATGCATCCTAATGGCTGTCAGGGTCTCTCCCTTCCCCGGACCCCTTCCAGGGCTGACAATTTTCCAACTTCATCCACCTCTATTCCCATGGAAAATGCACTCCATGGCCCAAGCCAGAAACCTAGATCTTACCGTGAACTTCTCCTTTCTCATTTCCCTCCAGATATGGGTAATTTACAAATCCTTCCAATTCTACTTTCTTGAGGTCTTTTTAATCCCTCCTCCTCCTCCCCTCTCAATCCATGCAGCCTTTGTCTTAGCTCATCTCTCACCTTGATAAGAACAGCACCCTTCCAAAAGGTCTACCTGACTGGAACCTCTTCCCATCTGGTTCATCACCCAAACCCATCACAAGAGGAATGCTAGGAAAGCTTATGTCAAAAATTAGAGGCTATAAGACTTCAACACAGAGAGGAAGGACTCTTCAAATGATGAAAGAGCTATCTGCGATGGCTCCAGGCAAACAAACCATAACTCCTTGGACGTCCAGTGGCTAAAATTCAAGATAGTTCTCTTGTTTCCTTGCTCCGTGCACACTGTTCACTTCTTTCTCTCTCTCTCTCCATCTCTCCCTCCATCTCTCTCTCTCTCTCCCTCTCTCTCTCTCCCCCC
>NW_020837958.1:31574650-31598779 GCF_003676395.1 Aethalodelphis obliquidens
TCTCTCTCTCTCCCTCTCTCTCTCTCCCTCTCTCCCTTTCCCTCTCTCTCTCTCTCCCCCCCCCATTCTCTCCCTCTCTCTCTCCCTCTCTCTCTCTCTTTCCCATCCTACCTCCCTTCCTCCCCCATTTGCCTTATTAACTGATCTCTTAAATGCCTTCAAAAGCATCTTTATTCAAATATGTTTAGTAGCCAGTTCAAAAATCATGATTCTTCAAGCTCCAAAGTCTAGGAAAGCTAATCATTTTCTCCTGTTCTTCCAGTAGCCTCATTATATTTCCTGGTCATTTTCTCCTGTCTCCAGAGGAGTCAGGTGCCCAGAGGAAAGCTTGAGGCAAAATATGGATGACCACTGGCCAGTGAGTGGGAAGCTCGTAGAACTCAGGAGATTCTTTTCTTGAAGAGCCAGCCCTCAGCAGAGCATCTGCTCTCAGTAGTAGAAAGCAGTTGTAGCTTGTTTCAACCAGCTACACAGGGATGATTTGTTCCCTGGAGTAGTACAATGTTTTTTATAGGCATGGAAGAGGAACACAGCATTCTGTAATAAACCCAACAGATGCCCTTGCCCAAGAGGAAGGGAAGCTCAGTGACTCAGACATTAAGCTGTCAGAGTATAGCTGGACAGGCCAAATGAAGATAACCCTTGCAGAGGGCCAGGTTCTCAGATGCTGGGGGAGAGTTGAGCCGCCTACTGATGAAGGATAAATAAGACAGCTTCCAAAGAGCCTTGTGGGGAGAGAGCCAAGGAGCCAATGCACCACTTTTAATAGCAAAATGAAAAGTGCTGATTTTTAATTAGCAGACATGGGCCATTGTACCTGAGCACTGCACATGGCAGGAAAGGTAACAATTACTTACAGGGTTTCCAAAGGACTTATGGTCTGTTTTGATTATTTTTACTGGTATCTCCAGAAGCATGCGAAGGCAGGAGGAGAAAGAGAAAATGTGGACGCCAAGAGATGCCTAGGAAGGGTGATATACCCCGAAGGGTGTGGGGAAAGACTGGAAGTACTGGGATCGGTTAGAAGGCAATCATCAGTGCTTTTACTAGGTAGAAGTTGAGTGGATTTTTGAGATAATTAAAAATTAACCTTTAAAGTGCAGAAATACTTTTCCTCCTTTTAAAAACAAAAAGAAATTATTTTTATTTATTTATTTTAATTGGGGTATTGTTGTTTTACAACATTGTGTTAGTTTCTACTGTACAGCGAAGCGGAGTTCCCTGTGCTATACGGCAGGTTCTTATTCGTTATCTATTTTATACATATTGGTGTATATATGTCAATTCCAATCTCCCAGTTCATCCCACCCCCCCACCCTGCTTTCCCCTTTTGATATCCATATGTTTGTTCTCTACATCTCTGTCTCCATTTCTGCCTTGCAAACAGGTTCATCTGTACCATTTTCTAGATTCCACATATAGGCATTAATATACGATATTTGCTGTTCTCTTTCTGACTTACTTCACTCTGTATGACAGTCTCTAGGTCCATCCATGTCTCTACAAATGACCGAATTTCGTTCCCTTTTATGGCTGAGTAATATTCCATTGTATATATGTACCACATCATCTTTATCCATTCGTCTGTTAATGGGCATTTAGGTTGCTTCCATGACCTGACTATTGTAAATAGTGCTGCAATGAACATTGGGATGCATGTGTCTTTCTTTCTGAATTATGGTTTTCTCTGGGTATGTGCCCAGGAGTGAGATAGCTGGCTCATATGGTAATTCTATTTTTAGTTTTTTAAGGAACCTCCATACTGTTCTCCATAGTGGCTGTATCAATTTACATTTCCACCAACAGTGCAAGAGGGTTCCCTTTTCTCCACACCCTCTCCAGCATTTGCTGTTTGTAGATTTTCGATGATGCCCATTCTAACCAGTGTGAGGAGATACCTCATTGTAGTTTTGATTTGCATTTCTCTAATGATTAGTGATGTTGAGAATCTTCTCATGCGCCTCTTGGCCATCTGTATATCTTCTTTGGAGATATGTCTATTTAGGTCTTCCACCCATTTTTGGATTGGGTTATTTATTTTTTTGGTATTGAGCTGCATGAGCTGTTTATATATTTTGGAGATTAATCCTCTGTCCATTGACTCACTGGCAAATATTTTCTCCCGTTCTGAGGGTTGTCTTTTCATCTTGTTTATGGTTTCCTTTGCTGTACAAAAGCTTTTAAGTTTCATTAGGTCCCATTTGTTTATTTTTGTTTCTATTTCTATTACTCTAGGAGGTGGGTCAAAAAAGATCTTGCTGTGATTTATGTCAAAGAGTGGTCTTCCTATGTTTTCCTCTAAGAGTTCTATAGTGTCTGGTCTTACATTTAGGTATTTAATCCATTTTGAGTTTATTTTCATGTACGGTGTTAGGGAGTGTTCTAATTACATTCTTTTACGTGTAGCTGTCCAGTTTTCCCAGCACCACTTATAAAAAGAGACCTTTTCTCCATTGTATATCCTAGCCTCCTTTGTCATTGATTAGTTGACCATAGGTGTATGGGTTTATCTCTGGGCTTTCTATCCTGTTCCAGTGATCTGCATTTCTGTTTTTGTGCCAGTACCATATTGTCTTGATTACCGTAGCTTTGTAGTATAGTCTGAAGTCAGGGAGTCTGATTCCCCCAGCTCTGGTTTTTTTTTTCCTCAAGATTGTTTTGGCTATTTAGGGTCTTTTGTGTTTCCATACAAATTGTAAAATCTTTTGTTCTAGTTTTGTGAAAAATGTCATTGCATTGCATTGACTCTGTAGATTGCTTTGAGTAGTATAGGCATTTTCACAATACTGACTCTTCCAGTCCAAGAACATGGTATATCTCTCCATCTGTTTGTGTCATCTTTGATTTCTTTCATCAGTGTCTTATAGTTTTCTGAAAACAGGTCTTTTACCTCTGTAGATTGATTTATTCCTAGGTATTTCCTTCTTTTTGTTGCAGTGGTGAAAGGGATTGTTTCCTTAGTTTCTCTTTCTGTTCTTTTGTTGTTAGTATTTCGTGCATTAATTTTGTATCCTGCAAGTTTACCAGATTCACTGATTAGCTCTAGTAGTTTTCTGGTGGCATCTTTAGGATTCTCTATGTATACTATTATGTCATCTGCAAACAGTGACAGTTTTACTTCTTCTATTTCAATTTGTACTCCTTTTATTTCTTTTTCTTCTCTGATTGCTGTGGCTAGGACTTCCAAAACTATGTTGAATAATAGTGGCAAGAGTGGACATCCTTGTCTTCTTCCTTATCTTAGAGGAAATGCTTTCAGTTTTTCACCATTGAGAATGATGTTTGCTGTGGGTTTTTCATACACGGCCTTTATTATGTTGAGGTAAGTTCCCTCTATGCCCACTTTCTGGAGAGTTTTTATCATAAATCGGTGTTGAATTTTGTCAAAAGCTTTTTCTGCATCTATTGAGATGATCATATGGTTTTTATTCTTCAATTTGTTCATATGGTGTATCACATTAACTGATTTGCATATATTGAAGAATCCTTGCATCCCTGGGATAAATCCCACTTGATCATGGTGTATGATCCTTTTAATGTGTTGTTACATTCTGTTTGCTAGTATTTTGTTGAGGACTTTTGCATCTATATTCATTAGTGATATTGGTCTGTAATTTTTTTTTGTAGTATCTTTGTCTGGTTTTGGTATCAGGGTGATGGTGGCCTCATAGAAGGAGTTTGAGATGTTCCTTCCTCTGCAGTTTTTTGGAAGAGTTTGAGAAGGATGGGTGTTAGCTCTTCTCTAAATGTTTGATAGAATTCACCTGTGAAGCCATCTGGTCCTGGACTTTTGTTTGTTGGAAGATTTTTAAGCACAGTTTCAATTTCATTACTTGTGATTAGTCTGTTCATATTTTCTATTTCTTCCTGGTTCAGTCTTGGAAGGTTATACCTTTCTAAGAATTTGTCCATTTCTTCCAGGTTGTCCATTTTATTGGCATACAGTTGCTTGTAATAGTCTCTTATGATGCTTTGTATTTCTGCGGTGTCTGTTATAACTTCTCCTCTCTCATTTTTAATTTTACTGATTTGAGTCCTCTCCCTCTTTTTCTTGATGAGTCTGGCTAAAGGTTTATCAATTTTGTTTACCTTCTCAAAGAACCAGCTTTTAGTTTTATTGCTCTTTGCTATAGTTTTCTTTGTTTCTATTTCATTTATTTCTGCTCTGATCTTTATGATTTCTTCCCTTCTACTAACTTTGGGTTTTGTTTGTTCTTCTTTCTCTAGTTCCTTTAGGTGTAAGGTTAGATTGAGATTTTTCTTGTTTCTTAAGGTAGAATTGTATTGCTATAAACTTCCCCCTTAGCACTGCTTTTGCTGCATCCCATCGGTTTTGGATCATTGTGTTTTTGTTGTCATTTGTCTCTAGGTATTTTTTTATTTCCTCTTTGATTTCTTCAGTGATCTCTTGGTTATTTAGTACTGTATTGTTTAGCTCCATGTGTTTGTGTTTTTTATGGTTTCTTTCCCTGTAATTTATTTCTAATCTTATAGTGTTGTGGTCGGAAAAGATGCTTGATACGATTTATCAAGGCTTGATTTGTGACCCAAGATGTGATCTATCCTGGAGAATGTTCCATGTGCACATGAGAACAAAGCATAATCTGCTGTTTTCGGATGGAATGTCCTGTAAATATCAATTAAATCTATCTGGTCTATTGTGTCATTTAAAGCTTCTGTTTCGTTATTAATTTTCTGTCTGGATGATGCCCATCAGTGTAAGTGAGGTGTTAAAGTCCCCCACTATTATTGTGTTACTGTCAATTTCCTCTTTTATAGCTGTTAGCATTTGCCTTATGTGTTGAGGTGCTCCTATGTTGGGTGCATATATATTTATAATTGTTATATCTTCTTCTTGGATTGATCCCTTGATCATTATGTAATGTCCTTCCTTGTCTCTTACAACATTCTTTATTTTAAAGTCTATTTTATCTGATATGAGCATTACTTCTCCAGCTTTCTTTTGATTTCCATTTGCATGGAATATCTTTTTCCATGCCCTCACTTTCAGTCTGTATGTGTCCCTAGGTCTGAAGTGGGTCTCTTGTAGATAGCATATATACGGGTCTTGTTTTTCTATCCATTCAGCCAGTCTGTCTCTTTTGGTTGGAGCTTTTAATCCATTTACATTTAAGGTACTTATTGATATGTATGTTCCTATTATCATTTTCTTTATTGTTTTGGGTTTGTTTTTGTAGGTCCTTTTCTTCTCTTGTGTCTCTCACTTAGAGAAGTTCCTTTAGCATTTGTTGTAGAGCTAGTTTGGTGGTGCTGAATTCTCTTAGCTTTTGTTTTTCTGTAAAGCTTTTGATTTCTCTGTCAAATCTGAATGAGATCCTTGCTGGGTAGAGGATTCTTGATTGTAGGTTCTTCCCTTTCCTCACTTTAAATATATCATGCCACTCCCTGGCTTGCAGTTTCTGCTGAGAAATCAGCTGTTCACCTTATGGGAGTTCCCTTGTATGTTATTTGTCATTTTTCCCTTGTTGGTTTTAATAATTTTTCTTTGTCTTTAATTTTTGTCAGTTTGATTACTATGTGTCTCAGCATATTTCTCCTTGGGTTTATCCTGCCTGGGACTCTCTGTGCTTCCTTGACTTGGGTGGCTATTTCCTTTCCCATGTTAGGGAAGTTTTCGACTATAATCTCTTCAAATATTTTCTTGGGTCCTTTCTCTCTCTCTTCTCCTTCCGGGACACCTATAATGCAAATGTTGGTGTGTTTAATGTTGTCCCAGAGGTCTCTTAGGCTGTCTTCATTTCTTTTCATTCTTTTTTCTTTATTGTGTTCCATGGCAGTGATTTCCACCATTCTGTCTTCCAGGTCACTTGTCCATTCTTCTGCCTCAGTTATTCTGCCATTGATTCCTTCTAGTGTATTTTTCATTTCAGTTATTGTATTGTTCATCTCTGTTTGTTTGTTATTTAATTCTTCTAGGTCTTTGTTAAACATTTCTTGCATCTTCTCAATCCTTGCCTCATTCTTTATCTGAGGTCCTGGATCATCTTCACTATCATTATTCTAAATTCATTTTCTGGAAGGTTGCCTATCTCCACTTCATTTAGTTGGTTTTTCTGGGGTTTTATCTTGTTCCTTCATCTGGGACATAGTCCTCTGCCTTTTCATTTGTCTGTCTTTCTGTGATTGTGGTTTTCATTCTGCAGGCTGCAGGATTGTAGTACTTCTTGCTTCTGCTGTCTGCCCTCTGGTGGATGAGGCTATCTAAGAAGCTTGTGCAAGCTTCCTGATGGGAGGGACTGGTGGTGGGTAGAGCTGGGTGTTGTTCTGGGAGGCAGAGCTCAGCAAAACTTTAATCCCTTGTCTGCTGATGGGTGGGGCTGAGTTCCCTCCCTGTTGGTTGTTTGGCCTGAGGCAACCCAGCACTGGAGCCTACAGGCTCTTTGGTGGGGTTAATGGCAGACTCCAGGAGAGCCAATGAGTACTTCCCAGAACTTCTGCTGCCAGTGTCCTTGTCCTCACGATGAGCCACAGCCACCCCCCACCTCTGCAGGAGACCCTCCAACACTAGCAGGTAGGTCTGCTTCAGTCTCCTCTGGGGTCACTGCTCCTTCCCCCTGGGTCCTGGTATGCACACTACTTTGTGTGTGCCATCCAAGAGTGGAGTCTCTGTTTCCCCCAGTCCTATCAAAGTCCTGCAATCAAATCCTGCTGGCCTTCAAAGTCTGATTCTCTGGGGATTCCTCCTCCTGTTGCCAGACCCCCAGGTTGGGAAGCCTGAGGTGGGGCTCAGAACCTTCACTCCAGTTGGTGGATTTCTGTGGTATAATTTTTCTCCAGTTTGTGAGTCACCCACCCAGTGGCTATGGGATTTGATTTTATTGTGATTGTGCCCCTCCTACCATCTCATTGTGGCTTCTCCTTTGTCTTTGGATGTGGGGTATCTTTTATCGTAAGTTCCCGTGTCTTCCTGTCGATGACTGTTCAGCAGTTAGTTAGTGATTCTGGTGCTCTCGCAAGAGGGAGAAGAAATTCTTTTTAATATTCTTCAGGAAAGCCTTCCCTGTCTCCAGAGACTGGATTAGACGATCCTATTATGCAAACTCATTACCTCCTGTACTTTCCTTTCCAAGCACTTCTCAAACTGCTTAATCATACATCTGTATGTTTCTTCATGTATTTAATATCTATTTCCCCACCAGACTGTAAATTCTGGGAGTGCAGAACCTGCCTGTTCTTCCCTGCTTTATCCCCAGCACGTAGCACTTGCCTGAGACATAATCTCAACTCAAAGGGACTGATGATAATGATGGACTCTAAGGTGGGTAGGGGTAAGATAAGGACACAAGGGCATAATAAAGAGTACAAAATGATAGTGTCTATAGACTGAAGTTCTAAATGAAGATGAAGAATTATTACAGTGTGGTTCTACAAGGTTGACAGAAGGTTATGGGACACATGGAATTGAGATTTTGAGAGGAGGTGTAGCTACTGGTGATGATAAGACCTAGAGTAGGGTATTGCATAGGAGTTGGTAGCTGAAGTGGGGTGGAGAATTCATCATGAGAATGAGGAGCTGAATATCTGAGGCCAGCTGTTGGCTGTGTCTTCTCCATAGATGCTGACACTAACAAAACGATTGTTAATGTCAGGAGTGCTGTGAAAAGCTGAAGCCTACAGTGAATGATGGTGAGACAGGGGGATCAATGAATGACAACAAGAAGGAGAGGTAGAAGGTGGCATAGTTTGATGGCATATGTTTCCTCCATCCGACTTTTAGACAAATATTTACTAAATGCATACTATATATGAAGTACAGTGCATGCTGTGAGTGATATAAATAAGAGGAAAATATTGTCCCTCCTTCAAAGAGCTTATAATTTACTGCCTATAAATGTAAATAACATTGAAAGGCATTTATTGATTCAAGCATTATTCATGATCTTAGTCTGTGATGAGTGTAATACTAGACCTTGAAGGACACAAAGACTCATGGATCTTGCCTTCAAGGAGTTTATTGTATGGGGAAGAGACAAAGAGCAACATAGAAAATTGTAACCCAGTAGGATAAATGCTAATATTGAGATTTACACATGATGTAAAGGGGGCTTGAGGAGGTTTCCTAATGTGGACTAAGGAAAGGGAATCAGAGAAAATTTCTTAGAAGAGAATATGGCTGATTTCAATTTTGAAGAGAGTAAGAGGAAGCATTGTGAGGCAGACTAGAGATTCTTCTAGAGAGAGGAAATTGTGAGTGCAAAGCATGATGGTGAATGGAAGGATGACAAACTCGGAGACCTATAGGAAGCTATGTGTGATGGAAGCTTAACGGGAGATGTGAGGAGTGGCAGAAGATGAAGCTTAAAAGGTAAGCAGGTACTAGATCATAAAGATTTTTATGACAGTCTAGGGACTTTGAACTTCATCCTGAAGAATACTGGGAAACCATGAAGTAGAGGAATGATAAGAGTCTGGATTATTAGTAGTAAATGATGAAAAGAAACAAATAAAAACCTCAACCCAAAGGAGCATAAGCAAAAACATGAATCTATTGGTCACATAACTTAAACGTGAAGGGTAAAGTTGGCTTCAGTCAAATCTTGACATAGGGCTTAAATTATGTTATTAGTATGGTTCTATTCCATCTTTTGGTTCTGCTTTCCTAAATGTTGGTTTCATTTTCTAGCTCTGTGGGATGGCGGTCCTATGCCTATGTCTACCCAGAGTTAAATCCAGTAGTAAGAGAGCTTTTCTTCCTGGCAGTTCTCCCTCAAGTCACAGGACTCATTCTGATTGAACCAATTCGGTCACAAGCTCTCTCTGAACCAATCACTGTGCCGAGGGCTCAGTGTGCTGATTGGCCAGGATGATCTCAAACTCCACCCCTTGAACCAGGATCAGTGCCCCATTCAAACTCCCTAGAGGGGGAAGGGGGAAGGTGGTTCCTCCACATCAGGGTACTGTCACCTGAATAATGGTGAATGCATATTGAGCAGGTAAGAACAACAAACGTGTGCTCTGGTTTTAAGAAAGATCACTCTTGGTAACTGTGCAGAAAAAGGATTTAACCGGGAAGACCGGAGGCAAGGATACTTGTTAGTCAGTTAGTACTAGTCAGATAAAGGCTGATGAGGACCTGAACTAAGGGAACGGAAGTATGAGAAAATTTTAAGTCAAAGCAATAGAATTTGGAAGATGGCTGGGAGTCAAGGGGAAGTGAGGAGTCAGGGTGACTCTCAGGTTTCTAGCTTAGACAACTGGACAGCGCCATTCAACAGAGGGAGAAACTATTGGGAGAGTAACGGTTTGGGTGGTGGCTGAGATTAATAAGTTTAGTTTTTACATCTTAAGTTTCAAGTGCCTATGACACACTCAAGAGGAGGTTTCTGAGACGTAGTTTGATTTAAGAGTCTGGAACTTGAGAAAGAAGTCTGAACCAGAAACATGGATTCAAGAGTCTTCAGGTTAGGGCTTCCCTGGTGGCGCAGTGGTTGAGAGTCTGCCTGCCGATGCAGGGGACACGGGTTCGTGCCCCGGTGCGGGAAGATCCCACATGCCGTGGAGCGGCTGGGCCCATGAGCCATGGCCGCTGAGCCTGCGCGTCCGGAGCCTGTGCTCCGCAACGGGAGAGGCCACAGCAGTGAGAGGCCCGCGTACCGCAAAAAAAAAAAAAAAAAAAGGAAAAAAAGAGTCTTCAGGTTATAGATGAAGATTGAATCTGTGGGGTGGGGGTGAATTAGATTAAACCAGGAAAAGGGTATAAAGTAAGAAGGAAAGGGAGTCCAGGAAAGAATCACGAGCACCCAAAAACTTAAGGGGCTGGGGGAAATGAACAAAGATGACTTGGAAGAAACTGCCAGACAGATATGTTGTAAAACCGAATAGAGCATCATCAAGGAAGGCAAGAGTGAGGCAGCAGGATGTGGAAGCAGCCATGTGGAGGAAAGAGGGTGCCCACTGTCCACCCATGCCCTCAGGAGAACAAGCTGGTAACGCTCAGGAGGAATGAAGAAAACAGCGCGTCCATTGAGTGCGTCCATTGAAACATTTCTTGATGGCATATCACATACACACCCAGAAAAGGGTTTTTCAGTTACTGCCCAGCTATGAGGGTGTTTATTTAAGCTGTGCATCTTGGGTACCAGGAAAAAGCCCTTTGCTGTACCTGGCTTAAGTCTCTCTACTCAACAATACCAGTTTAATTTCTAATAATTCAATGTTGATTGGGGCTGGGGGGTAGACTACAGCAGCCAAATAGGAAATGCAGACAAGGTTTTCTTTTATACGACTCAAAATTATATTGCCAATCCTAAAGATAATAAAGATGCCAAAGAAGTCAAAAGTGTTTTTGGTGAAAAATCAATATATCGTGCGATGGTAAGCATCACTACTGGCCAAAAATAATTCAGAAAAATATTTGAATTCATTGTTTGGAAAAATCTTAGACTTAAGATTTGATTGTCTTTCTTTAGAAAAGAAAGTACCGTATAATTATACAGATAAAGCTGAGCAGAAATTTTTTGAATTGCATTCCTTAAAGTAGTGTTTGTTTCTCCTGAGCTGTTTCTAAATTAATGGTAGGTTATAATTGAAGATGGGTTAAAATATAGGAAATCTGATATTATCTGATTTAGGGCCAGATCTCCTTTCTTTGTCATATGCACTGTCCCCATGCTGATCTACACCCATTCACGTGACCCCAGCCACACCCTTCTACCAAAATCAGTCTACTTCTCCCTTTCTCTCTCTGCAATTGCACAAATCTCAGTCTTCAAGGATTCAAGTTGCCACTAATGCATTTTAATTCTAGCTTTTGAGGTATCGTTGGCTATTTCACTCATCTGTATTTACCATGTGACTAGCCTGCATAAAATCTCCTACTGTAGATGTCGTTTCCCTCTGTAGTACTATAGCTATTGGCTTCAGTATTGGATTGAGGAGGAAGAATAATAATTTCTGTGTTAATCATGACTAAGAGAGGCTTCCCTCCATCACTTAGAAGCCCTTTCTGTTTATATTTAATACTTTCTATGTCCTGCTTTCAAATGTCTCTCTGTAGAATCTAGGGTTAAAAATTCTTCATCTTTACCCACAAAGAAACAAAAATATGGTTTGCTTCAGATATGTTTTCTCAGAAGTTCTCTGTATATATGAGTTTCCTCTCTTAATTTTTTAAATTAGACTTTGTTTTTAAGGCTTGTACCTTCATCTATATATACACATGATTTTCTTTATATTTATAATGCAACTGTTTTATTATATATAGAGAGAATATATATAGAAATGTACATTGTATGTGAATCTGTAGCTACCTGACTTATGAACTGAACACCTTTTTAAAAAAGGGCTATATCTTATTCATTCTGTATCTCCAGCACCTGGTAGAATGTCTGTATAATGAGGCACTCAGCAAATATTTGCTTATTGTGACTGAAATAAAACTAATTTATTTCCAAACCTATACTTAAGGTTTTTTCGTTAAAGGGCTATACTCAACATAAGTCTGAATTTATAAAAAGAAACTTTTTTAAAGGTGCCAATGTAGGAGCTCAAGTTGTTCCTGAGAAGTACGATTCTTACATCGGTTCAAGTCACATTTAGAACACTTAAAATACCTCTTGTGAGGGAACATGCTTCACTCTGCTTCAGGAGACAAAGGAATAACCACTTCCTTTTATTCAGGGAGTCTGAGAGATTCAAAAGTCAGAGGGTTCCTCCTACTTCCAGAAGCATTCCAATTTGACATGACAGTTTAATTTTTCATTCCTGTCATGTAGGAAAAACCACCCAGGAAACTGTAGAAAGGCAAACTCACAACTTTCCATTGAATAGGTCTGAGAGTGCCTGCTGAATAATTAAATCAGTTTCAGGAAAAACAAAAACAAAAACAAAACCTTCAGGGTTTCAATGCAGAAGTCAGAATGCCTGATAACTGTGGCAAAAGGAGGAAGTACTGAGGGTCGTGTATCTAAGAGTTTATTTTGTTTTAGAAGACATGACACAATACAAGTAACATATAGAAATTGTGCTTTGTTCACATCACTTGTTTCCCTGTTTCAATAAAACTTCTGTTTCTAAGTGGAAAATTGTGTTTACAATCAGAATATGAGATAAAGAACATGCCTTGCATTTTAAGTCCAAGAAACTTATTACCAGCCTGGGGTCAGAGCTCCACATGCCAGAACAGTTCTCCAGTCAGAAGAAGAGGAGAAAGAACAAAGAACAGTCCTGGAAATATTTAATTTGCAAACTTTGATTACAAAGTCATGGAAAGCATCAAAATAACAATGGACGTATTTCCACAAGGGCATAAGACAACGTCCTCTAAGTAATTTTAAATACTCCACAAAATTAAGTTCACAGCATTATTCCTTCTGATTTACTTCTACCCCGTCTCTACCCCCATCCCCTAGATGTCTATGGCACTCTTTTCTTTTTTTTTTTTTTCTTTGGCCCCGCCGCATAGCATGTGGGATCTTAGTTCCCCGACCAGTGATCAAACCCACGGCCCCTGCACTGGAAGCGTGTAGTCTTAACCATTGGACCACCAGGGAAGTCCCCATGGCATCCTTTTCTTTTGATAAAATGCACATCTTTTAAGGCCCCACACAAGTGGCCCTCCTCTGTTTCCCCACAGCACCTATGTACACCCCTGTGCACTATGGTTATTAGTTGTTGTGTCTGCACCTCCCCTTAGATTATAAGTTCCTCCAGGGTAGAGACTGCTCCTCCCTTACCCTGGGGCCTTCACATCTCCTCTGAGACTTTACACAGCATGATGGTTCAATTAACATTTGCTGGCTTGGACTGAGTTCTGGGAAAGACAGAGGAGGAATGAAATACAGAAGGAAAAGAAAACCTCGTCAAAATCACAGCTCTAGAGCCACAGGACAGAAGGAAGAAATAGGAGTTCATACTTTCTTTCAGTAAGTATTTTCTGAACACCCCATATGTGAAAAACATTGTCCCGGCAATACATCAATGAACAAAACAAACAAGAATCTTCACCTTGGAAGAGCTTTCCTTCTAGTTTCATGAGACAGACAACAAATAATAAATAGGTAAATTGCATAGTATTTTGAAGGTGACAAGTGATTTGGAAAAAGAAAATAGGCACTGGGAAAGCCAACCAGGTGCAGTTGCAGGTTGAAATTTTAAACAGAGAGGTCAAAAGATGACATGGAGTGGAGACGCGAAGGAGGTAGGGAATTGGCCATGTGGATATCTGGGGGAAGAGTGTTCTAAGCAGAAGGAACAGCCAGTGCAGAGGCCTTACAGGAGAAGTGTGCCCGGTATGTGCAAGGAAACACAAAGGGGCCGATGTGACTGGAGCAGGGGAAAGGAAGGCAAGCAGGAAGAGATGATACAAGAGAGTCTGGGGATCTAGATCTCATAGGGGTTTTAGACTGTTGTAACTCTGTATCAGGCTCTCGTACTCTGATCACTCTGGTATCAGGCTGCTCCTTTGTCCTTTAGTAGCAGAGAGGGGGCTGCAGCAGGAAGCTCCCAGGTTAGTACAGAAAGGTTGTGTTGAAAGACATGGTGGCCATGCTCTGTGTGCCTCCCCTAAAGCTGGCCCTTTCCCTCCCCAACCTCACTTCTTCCTGGAGCCTTAACTACTTCCCTCTGTGCCACCTTCAGCTTTGTGCCTGCTTCTCTCATTTTGCCTTGACATTTAAAGTTTTTTTACAGGTCATAGACTTGTGTCATGTCATCCAAACCCATCTGTATTTTGTTGACTTGCCCAGTATTTTAAACCTGGGAATTTAAAATCAAGATTCCATGCTTTTCTTTAAAAATGGGAAGATCTGGTGATACTGGACCAGCATTCCTTCATGGTCACAATCTACTGGATCTGAGGAGAGTCAGTGTCCCTCAGGCAGAGGCACTTAGCTTCCAGTTTGACGCAGTCCTCACCAGTCCCTATTGCCTTACACCCTTCCCTCTGCCCTCATTTCATTCACCAGCTGGACCTTCATGGGCATTGAACTATATATATCATCTTGCTCTATAGGCCTACCAATGCCCAACACTGCCCACCCCCTTTCCAACAGCTCCCTGACTTTCATTCTTTGCTTGGATAGTTTGTTTCTGACATTGGCCTGGCAAGCCTTGGCCCTGCCTGCCTCAGCTGGGCCAGTTCTTGACTTCCAACCGTCTGAGGCTTTGCCCTCAGACTCAGTCGACTGCTGGCTCAGTCCTGTTGAGACTCTCTGTATCCAAGTACCTGGGCTGGAAGTTCTCTGGGAAATCTGCCAGCCGAGAGAACCCCAGATCTCCTGTTTGAGCACAAAAAAAAAAAAAGTAGAGAAGACGGGTGTTCAGCTTTCGTCTAATAGATGCACTTTTCACTCCCTTCTTCTTTAAATCTGCATGAGGATGAAAGGCAGCAACGCTCTGTTCTTGGTTAACTCTGCCAGAATTCTACACAGGGCCTAGCTGGTTCCAAAAGGAAACGTTGCAGAAAAGACAGTTTTTCTATTTCCTTTCTTCGTAAGTAATGTGTCGTTTTGCCAATAGTAAATCTACAGGAACTGAATGACTAAGCAGAGCAAGGTAGGTTTCTGAAGTGGGGTGTGGAAGCCTTGTCTCTTTCATGTATTTTGCTCTCACCTAATTAGACTTTTGAAAAGTAAGCAGAAGGAAGGAAAGGAGAAAGGAAGGGAGGGAGGGAGAGAGCCGGTGGTCACCCTTCTTCCACCCTCGGCTCCTCAGCAGCCCCCTGTGCTGTACTGTTCCTCTGTGACCCCTGGAGTTCTGTCCTAGGCAAACCTCAGGTTCAGGGTGAGGTCGTGGTAACGGTATTTCCGCCCCTTTCCACTCTCCCTCCTCCTCCCCCTTTATGATGCATTGCTAATTGCCAGACCGAGTCTGGGGAGGCCTTGTGCATGGGAGGTCCCTTTGGCTCGGGAGGGCTGACCGGGGTCCAGCAAGGCCCGAGGAGGAGAGGCAGGAGCTGGCTGCTTGGATTAAAGCTGCCCTAGGCCTCAGTGAGGGTGCGAAGGGGCCTTGCCGGACAGCCCTGCTCACAAGGGGGGAAAAACAAGACGGCAGTGGGGATGCATTTGAGGCTGACTCCAAGTCTGGAGCAAAGAGTGAGAATTTGGTTCTGTGCCCCCTACGTGGCACTTCCCGGGTACCTAGGAGGGGAAAAGGTGACTGGAGGAGAGGACATCCTAACATTAGGATAATTAAATGATTCCCAGTTCCTGGCCAGGTGTTGAGTGAATAACATAGTAATCCTTAGGTGACGCATTCAGTAGCTCAAAGACAACCCAGGAGGCTTTATCTGTGATGTTCTTTTTAAAATTGCTTCAATCACGAGCCATTATAAAGCCCATAATGCTTGCTGGGTATCCCTGACTGGAGAGAACTGGCCTTCTCTAAAGAAGCCAAGACAATGAAAATCTTTTCTTTTGATTTGCGAGATCCTGGGTTGCACGAATGCTTCTCTTCAAAGATTCTATTTCCCATTTCATGCCCGTCGTTTTATTTTCTGATACCTGCTTAGAAATAACCTGGTCTTTCTGGTACTTAGTTATCCCACATAAATCCTTTGGCCGTTTCTAAGAAACCACAGAACTCTGCTCTGACAGCCTTCCTCGAGAGCGCGGAGCCCCACCAGCGCAGCCCAGCACTGCCACCTAGGCTGGCTTGGTGTGAAAAATTTTAATGAGCTTTCTCCTGTGGAAGAGTCGGATGGAATTTGTAAAAGGATTTAATTGGGGCTGAACAAACTCCACTTTACAATTCCTCACACATCGGCCTTCTGTTCATGGATGACAACCGTCTGCATTTGCTGTGATTTGTTAACAGAATCCTAGTCCTGCAGCCCGGGCCTCCACAAGAGGCAGCGATGGGTCCCCGCATCAACTTTTGGAGCTGTCAAAGCTCCAGCTGCTCGCCCTGGGAGAAGCTCCAAACCCTGAGCCCTCACTCCTCTCTCCTAACAAAGGAAATCGGAACTACCGGGGAGCCCAGACGGAACTGTTGGGCAGAATCGTAAGCTCTCATTTAATGAAGCGCTGTGCTGGTCAGTGGCTACATCATGCCCACTGACTTCATGCTGCCTTTATCCCACTTTGGAAAATGGGCTCTACCATTTGATATTGATGGAGGGAGGAAAATGAGACCCCTGATTAGTGAAAGTCCAAGAGAGCTTAGCGGGAAAGCCTGATTCCAAGCCAGAGGTTTACCATAGCACAGGACCTCTGAGAAAGCCACAGATGCTATTGGTCTTAGAGTGGGTGAGGATTTGTCCTCTGGGGATTTGGCAATGGGAGAGGGTGAGTGCATGACTAACCTTGGAGGGTTATTTGTATATAGATCCCCGGAGCAAGGAGGGGGCGGGGGCGGGAGGATTGATTGGGGCTACCTGGATGACAGGATCTCTCTCTATTTATGGAAATGGCAGGCAAGCCTAGAATCAGGATGGCGGGTAGATTTTATCTCATGTGCCAAGCCAGTGCATCGGTAGTGGCTGCCTGGGAGACTCCATAGAAAAGAATTTCAGTCCTCTGTCTAGGCTCTGGGGAGGAGAAGTTCCTGTGATTGATTAGTTGTCATAGAGAGTGATTCCGTTTGGAGAAGACGTTTTACCCCATTCCATAGATGTTGAGTTAGGGAATTTGGGGGTGATACCCAATGAATTAGTTGCCTTCAGAGACAGTAGAATAACATAACATGATGCATAAAATTCTTCATGATATGGTCCTAGTGGCTTCTCCAGCGCTTTGTTCCATCGTGTACTCCCACCTCTCACTTTATAAAGCCACCGTGGTTCTCTGAACACAGTCTTGGGCAGACAGGAAATCCGTGGCAGAGACTCTTGGAGCTCTGCTCCTTCAGAGACTAGGGCAGAAGCCCCAGTGGCACACCGCAGATGCTGGGGGCCCAATGCTTGGAGCTGCAGATCTTCCGGGGGAAGCAGCTGCAGGGGGGAGTGCTGGGGCGGGGGGGGGGGGTGTGGGGGGCGTGGTGGTGGTGGTGTGTGGCCCAAGGCAGTAATACAAAGTAAGCCATGTTCAACCAGATCCCAGCAAAGCCTTCAGACCAGAAAGACCATCAGAAGAGAAGAGTTACCAGGCAATGAGGAGAGTCAGCTCTGCCACTCGAGAAAAGCCACCAGTCAGGAAGGGATGTGGCTAAACTGAGTTTCTTTGGTGAAGGACAGAGGACACCAGGTATTTCCCGGAGCAGTGCCCCTGGTAGAGAGGAATGGGATCCATAGATGTGTAGTATAGAAGAGGGCACGAAGGTTTAGTCCTCAACCCACCCATCATGGTACTCCGCCGAAAGACGACATTGAGCTAGGCTCTGCAGTCCACACCTTAGCTGTGAGGTCCACAGGCACATCATCTAAACTCTGAGTTTCAGTCTCCTCATCTATAAAATGGGAACAATAAGACCAATGCCACAGGGTTACTGCCCACCAGTTTATCCGCTCATTGCCCATTGATCACGTGCCTGCCAAGTGCGAAGCACTCAGTGGCTGGATGAACAAGACACGACCTCTGCCCTCTAGCCAGGAATTCAGGCAAGACTGAAAATCATAAAGCAAATGCTTGGCTGCTTTTCCTGTTTTACGTGTGTATTTTCTAACACCCGATTCCACATGAATGGTAATGACAATAAAGGAGACTAACGCTGAGCTTGGAACACAGTAAGCATTAGAGAAAGAGGAGACGAAGCTGAATCTGACGAGGGCAGCCTGAGGGCAGCATGGAAGTTAGTGGGGAGGGGGAGAAAAGGAGGGGAGACTTGCCCATGCCACCTTGGAGGGAAGGCTTTGGAGCCCCATTCTTATCTAAGAGACCCAGCTGCCCTGACATCAGCTTGTGAGCAATCTCCATCGCCCCTCACTGTCTCCCCGAGACCCCAGCCGTTCAGGTCTCTGGGGCCAACCCCCTGGCTCACCCACAAAAGGAGCAGGTCTTGCCCACCAGCCCCGAATATGCCAATCTGGATCCAATTTGCCCTTCCCGCTCCTTTGACAGTATACTCCAGGTAGATTCCTGCTTGGTGTAGGCTCAGGTGTGATGGCTCTGAGACTGAGCTGAACCTACAAATATTAGAGCCCTCTTTCAACCACTGCTCTGCTACAATCACCATTGACCCAAAATGCAAAATAAACAAATGACATGGAAATAGCAGGCAGAGCGTTCAAATTAACTCCCCAGACAGGATTGATAAATCAACTTTTTCACTAGCAGAAAGAACAATACTTAGTGTTGCTAACGGCTACTAAATGCATAAGAAACAACTTGGCCAATAGGTGGATGATCAAATTGTTCTGAATAATCCAATCTAGTGTTTTCCTCCTTCTTCTTCATGCTAATTTACTCTGACATGGCTTTTCAATAACGAAAATCTGTTCTTTCAGAATCCATTTCATCGAGATTTTCCATATGACAATGGAGATGGAAGTGTCGTGGAGAATTAGATTACTTGTCCTCACCCCAGTGCCTGGTGTTCCTTGGGAGGTCTGTCTGTGTCGCCGTGGATAACCAGATGGCATTAATTTGAGAGGTGCAAGTATACCTTCCTTAGAGGCCGGGTGATTGTTTTTAAAGTGCTGTTTCCATCTAATCGAAGCCTCTTGCCTGCACAAACTTAATTTGTTCCTTTCCTTGTGAAATTTGTAAAGTTTCAAAGCGTTCTCAGCCCTAATCATTACCACCGGGGGGGAAAACTAGTTTAAATAAATGCCTCAGTGACTAGAACATGTGTTGGCGTCTCATCCCAGAGAAACACTTCGCAGGCTAACATCAGAAATGAAAGGACGAACTGATAAATAGACATTTGGGGAGCACCTATTAGGCACAGGTCAGTTCTGGGTGGAGGTGGAGGCACAGTAGTGAACAAGGTACGATTTCTATCCACCAGGAGCCAAGGTCTAGGTGGGCTTCTCAAACTTCAGTGAGTGTAACATGTTAATGGTGTGGGTTTCTGGGATTCACTCTCAGAGATTCTGAATCAGTTGGCAGTCAAGAGGTGTTGGTTGCCAAAGGCAAAATGTAAGTAGTGCATTCTTCATGTGGTTTACTTCATGTAATAGGGTCGGGTTGGCGTCAGCCCCCTTTCTCGAGCACTCTTGGGAAGATCTTAAATATGATGTTTAATTCACATCAAATAATCTATCTTAGTTTGGTTATCGCTACACAGAGTAGGCATCTCCATGGCTCCCAAGTTCTGATCTTGTTCATTTTATCTAGTGGAACATTAGTTTTCACTGATTCTTCAGCACCGTTTCCTAAACTCTCCTACAGGGTTATACTAATTTGCCTCTTCTAGGATATGGGTCTAAATAATAATACTAATAATATTAACAACAACACCAATCATAAATATTTATTGACAACTTACTACAAGGCAGTAAGTACTTGGCGTGTTCTCTTTCACTGACTTCTCAAAACTACCCTATGTGACAGAAGCAATTGTTGTCTCTCATCTTGCAGGTGAGATGTTGCATCAGTGGATTATGCAGGTTTCCTCAGCTGCACGTAGGGGTGGGGGCATTAGCCTGGCCATCTGGGTTTTCTGAAGATCTCCTAACTAGTGACTAACTACGCTGGTTTGTCCAGGACCGAAGTGTTTTCAGGGAATCAAGAATTTCCAGTTTAAAACTGGGCAAACTAGGAGCAGTTGGTAACGTTCCTTCTAGACAAGGTTTTGGGGGAGACACCAAAATCCAAAGAAAAAGTGGTTCCAAATTCTGAGTGGAAAGTTGAGTCCTTATGAGCCAAAGGGGAGTCCAAATGGTTTGTCTAAACTAAAAAGCAGCAGCCGAAAGCTGCGGCACCGAGGTCTGGAAAATGAATGTGAGAATATGCCAGGTTTGAGTATTTGGCTGTGGTTTGGGACAGTTACTTAGAACAAGTGGACTTGACTTGCCAACTAGGGCGTGATACATGGTGTGTCAGCCATATTTAAGAGGCCAGGTGCAAGGCAGACATCTCTGTCCTCCTGGTCTCTTTTCTCAGGGTGCGGTCCTGAGGCTTCTCCAGAAATGTCTGTGGTACATTGTGTTCCAGGGCATTCCGGTGCCGTCCCCAGTCCCACCTCTTAATCTCACCTCTCTGAATCTCTTAGGAAAAGCAGTGGCAAGAGTGGCAGCTTAATTCATGTTGCCTGGGAGCATATGGAAAACAGCTTCCTTCTCATCTTTCCAATGGAAGAGAGAAAATTGTCATAGAGCCCCTTGGTCTGTAGCAGTGCAGCGCACCCTAGGTGGTCGTGGGCTGTGGGGCTGTCTACAATATATGGTAATTCTATGTTATAATATTACCCTCTTCTGGATTTTTTCCCCTCTCTTTTTTTTTTAAACCACTTTATGGAGACATAATTCACATTCCATACAATTCATCCATTTAAAGCATACACTTCACTGCTTCTTAGTACATCCACACAGTTGTGCAGTCATCACCACAATCTAATTTTAGAGCATTTTCTTCTCCTCTGAAAGAAGCCCTGCACCCATTAGAGGTCGCTTCCTGTTTTCCCCTCCCTTGCCCAACTCTTGATTGGTGGTTAAGGAAAGAAAAGGTCTGTCAAAATTCACTGGAGAACAAAGGCAAACAGTGCTAGAATTAAAAACAAAGTAGAAAGATACACAGAGAAACCTCATCTTAGATTTGTTCTGACTGCCCCCGTTCCCCGCTAGCCGTGAACTTGGCCAGTCTGGACTTTAAGAAGAACGGCAGGTTGTATTCATTCATCTTTTCAGTGAGCTTTTTACTGGGCCAGGCCCTGGGAATGCAGCTGCAGGTACAGACTTTGCTCTCAAGGAGCTCAGACAGAGATGGAAGCTTGGAGCTGGGATGAGGACGTGCAAGGTGGGCAGTGTCAGTAGGACAGTGTGGCCTAGAGATGCAGGGGTCGCTGCCGTGCAGAGACACCTGCCTTTTGATCAGCCAACACCCAGGGGAATCAAACCTGGACAGAGTGGGGAGCAGCTACATGCTGATGACACTGTTAAAGCTCTGTATCCAAACATCCCACCAATGCACCTCGGATTTCCTAGGTACTTGATACAACAATTTCCTTTTTTTATTTTTCTTTATTTTAAGCTGGTTTCTATCACTTGCAATCAAAATCCAATGTGTTCAAACTAATACACAGTCCCAGACCCTTCTTGTCTCCTTTGCCGAGTATCATCAGAGAGTTTTAAAGTTTGGGGACCCTCTCCCCCTTGTTATCTGCAGAGTCCAACCCAAATCCTGCCTCTTCCTAAAGTGCTTCTACCAACGCCAACTGTTCATAAACTCCCTTGGTTATTAGAGAAATTGAAGAGATAAAGATGAAAGGGCAGGTGGGAAGTTAGATGGCAAAAGCGTGGAAGATGCATGAGCTGTGGAATTAGATGAATGTGGGCTGCTTGCTTTTCTGTACATGCAAAATGGAAATAGTATCTACTTCACAGACTTGGGTGAGGATTACATGAGATAATATATGTAAAAGTGCTGATCACAGGGCTTAGAAAATGGTCTTGTGCTCAATTTAAATTAGTCTCCCTGCCCTTTCTCCTTGATTAGGTTTCATGGGAGAGAGGAATGAATTTGTGGGAACCTGGGTTAAACAGTTTTAGTCTGTTTTCCCATTGCAATCATTTATTCAACACATTATTGCCACAAATGCAAACAAGACATGATCCCTACCTTCAAGGAGCTCAGAATTTTAACTTAGAAGCCTGCTGCGAGAATTGGAGTGGGCAGGGAGAGGGGATAGGAGTGATGGCTGATCCCAGGGACAGTGGAAGAACTTCAGGTCAGTCACCCAGGATGACTTTTTATTGCTAAGCTGTGTTGAGAGCTCTGCTAAAGCTTGAAATGTGACTGTTTGAATTGTAGCACCTGGGTGTGTGAATTTTCTCCAGGAAGGCTTAGCGGCTGATGAGCAGAGGCAGGGAAGCTGATTGGCAAGGTGGGTGCAATGGACAAACAAGGGGCTGAGAATCTAGAAGATGTTAGGGAGGCTATAGAGTGGACAACAGGGGACGCTGGGCTGTGGATAGAGATAAGAATGTCATTCACAATATTACACTTTCTCCAGAAGCTGTCACAGGGTATCACACAGGGTGACCTGCTGGACTGTGGGGGCAGTTGGGTGACCAGGCATGCTAGCCTCTCTGAAATGGGCCAGAAAAACAGTTACAGTTTTGGTTGATTACAAAGAAGTCATCTTGATTGTGGAAAAGGCTCGAGATTTTTCTCTGCCATGGAACACAGATACCCACCAAGGCGGCTGCTTAAATAACTTTGAACTCAGGACAGCTTGCAGGAGGAACTGCTTCCTGGCTTCTTCCCATAAGCACCAACCAGTGCCAAGGGTTTAAGCAGAGCTTGGAAGAGCTGCAAGACCACGGTGCCCTCTGATAGGTCGCCAACCAAGGAGACTACAACTTGACTTTCTACAAAAGGTAGAGAGAGTGGGTTTCAGCTTGAAAAACATTCATTCAGACTTTGATGTCCCTTCGGAGGTGGGAAACGGTGGACCAGCCAGTCACCTAGGGATCAACGATGTCATCCAGGAGGAATGAATTCCTTCAGAACGTGTTGATGTGGAAGCTTCCCATACATTTCCGGGGGCTGTGTGGGTGCACAGGGCATGAGTCACTACTTATGACCTTCCCACTCACAACTCAGATGATCACACAGGGATTTCTGGGTAAACTGTGGGCAGAGTGAAGGAGCTGTCTATAAATTGGTGACAGGCAGAATCCTCCATCCTCGTTCTGTAGTCACTCAAAGGGCTCCAGTTGCTTGAGGCATCGTTTTCTGGCCTCCTTTTGGCTTTTTTGAGCAGGGTCATGCAGGCATCCAAGAAGGGTTTGGAGTTCCACTGAGCTGGGGTTCAGGCCTGGCTCACTTACCAGCTGGGTCCGCTTGCCTGAGTTTCACAGGCTCTCTGAGCTTTACTCTCCTCCCCTGGAAAGTGGGGATAACAAAATCCTCTTGGAATTGTTGGGAGGGTTGAGCTTGGCCTTAGCGGGCTCATAATAAGTGCTGATTCCCTCCTTCTTTGGGGGGTTTCCTGAGTTCCTACCCCTTTAGGGGAGAAGCAGCCGTACTTCCCACACCCCAGGCACAGACAAGAACAGTGTTAATCAACTCAGTAAACAGAAGGAGGGGATTGATTTGTTCCCCTTCTCACACGAAGCTGAGCATGTAGAAGGTTATGGTTTTGAATATTAATGCATTCGAAGTGAGACGAACCACTTAGAACAGAAACTGTCTTGCTTGCAAAGATTTATTCCCCTGTAGGTTTTCATGGCTCATAAAACGTGATGGATGAATGTAATTTTTAGTTTAATTTCTTGCCATGCAGTTCAGTAATTTTTGAGATAAACTCAAATTACTAAGGATCTGGAACTGTTTAAAGCAATGAGGAGCCATGCACATCTGGTTATACACAGGACACGGCATGCTTAAGTTTTTCAAGCCAGCCAAAGAAGGGGTGATTAGAAATCCCAGCACACACGTAAACCATGTTATCTTTAAAGTTCACTTCTGCTGTCTCTAAATGCAAACCAAACTCGGTTTAAGAAAATTTTTGTTGGCTCTTTGCGGGGAGGGGGTAGGGACATGGATAGATAGGAGGAGCATATAGTTTTTTTCCCTTAGATATTTTGTATCTTTTATGAAAATATATATTTGAATGTTTATAAACATGGGAAAGCAGTACTGAAGCTTATGAAAATATATGTTTGGATTTTAAAATTTATTTTGCTTTGATTTCTCCTGTAGGTTTTAAATGTTCATAAGGCAGTTGAGAGCCTGAGTCCTTTAAGAAATTAGCAATGTAGTACAGTGAGAAAAATCTGAGTTTTAGAGTTAATCAGAACTAAGAACACACAAGGTCAAATGATCAGGATGCAAACCAGCTCCTGAAGCGATTGTTACAGGCAGTAACGGGCCAAAGGGTAAATCTTTACAGACCAGTTTTCTTTGCAAGTAGTAAATAAATAAAAGTGAAATAAATACAAGCCAGAGAGTAAGGTACTGACCAAATGCAATTAACATTGTGACAAAGGTCAATTTTTTAGTGAAGATTTATATTCTTTTTTTTTTTTTTTTTTTTTTTTTTTGTCCTAGCGCTGTTTTGTCCTTCTCCTTTTCATTTCATATGCCCCTGGTGCGCAGGCGCCAGCCCCCCCGGCCGGGGCCGCCCGGG